>NC_022030.1:52057645-52058245 GCF_000317375.1 Microtus ochrogaster | reverse complement strand
CCTTCCTTCCTTCTCCCCCCTCCCTTCCTTCTCCCCTCCCTCCCTTCCTTCCTTCTCCCCTCCCTCCCTTCCTTCCTTCTCCCCTCCCTTTCTGCCTTCTTCCCTCTTTTGTCCTGTTTATATAAAAAACCCAAAAGACTTTGTAGAAACAATTCAAGAAGACATTGGAAAATACATATGCAATTTCATCCCCCGATGAAGGAAATTGTAGGAGTCCTCAGAGAAGTAGGAGGCCATTAGGTGAGGGGCATCAAAGATCCTCAAAGTTAAAGAGACTGTTAAGTTAAAGAGAACAGTGAAGCAATATTTTCTCCCTCCTATTAAGGAAGGGGTGAAATAACAGGAGGCCACTTAAAAATAGACACAATATCTTCTTTATCCTGAAGGGAAATATCAGCGATGAATTATTTACTGCTTTAATTTTGAAGGAAAGATAAATTAAAAGAGAGAATGGAGCACCCAGGAGGCAGAGCCAGGCAGATCTCTGTGAGTTCGAGGCTAGCCTGGTCTACAAGAGCTAGTTCCAGGACAGGCTCTAAAACTACAGCAAAACCCTGTCTTGAAAAATGAGAGAGAGAGAGAGAAAGAGAGAGGGAGAGA
>NC_022030.1:52049861-52057545 GCF_000317375.1 Microtus ochrogaster | reverse complement strand
GAGAGAGAGAGAGAGAGAGAGAGAGAGAGAGAGAGAGAGAGAGAGAGAGAGAGAGAAAGAGGAATTCCTACAGAGTATGTACCTGATTAGCCTGGGGTGTGGAAGAATTAACTTCTTATAGAAAATGAGCCTGATAAACCTGCAGCATTGAATCAGAGGGTGCTGACCTGAAGGATAGGTTTTCTCAAAAACATTAGAGACACTTGTCAGCCATCATGGAAAAGGGTCACAGTTGTGGGGAAGGGCCGATGTCCTTTCTGATACGCATAGAGAAAATGGTGAGTTCATGTACTTTTCACAGAACTTAATTTTGTTCTTAATAAGATTTTGGGAGAAAAATCCTTTTGAGCACACTCTTTTATTAACTATTTGAGAATTTCTTATGTGTATTTTATGTATTTTGCCATATTCATCTCCCACTGCTTCTTATAACCGCCCCAGATTCCCCTCCCAAGGCCCCCACTTCATGTCCCTTTCTATTAAAAAATGACCCACTGAATCCATTTTGTTCTGCACACATATGCTTGGGTGTGGGGTCATCCTCCAGAGCATGGCAGACCTATTCTTAAGGAGAGAAAAATTAATATTAAATATTATGGTCCCTGTTTCTGAAAGGTATTAAACTAGCACAGCAAATAATGTATTAGCTATTTGTAGCGCATAGAGGATTATAAATAAAAACCATAGCTTTGGCATTAACAAATCTTTTCAAAATTAAATGGCTATTTAGGACACATGAATGGGAGACACAGACAGTGGTGAGAAGCAAGTACAGCTTGCCTCAAGCTCCCTGTAGTTTCTGGGGCCCATGACCATTCAGGAGCCAGGAGAGGATATGTTCTAGTTGCATTTTTGTTGCTGTGATAAGAACATTCCAGCCAAAAGAAACTTAGAGGAGGAAAGGGGTTATTTGGTTTCTACTTCTAGGACATATTCCACCACTGAGGTGATTCAGGGTAGGAACTTAAAGAGGAATTTAAAGCAGAAACCGTGGAGGACCACCAGTTACTGGCTTGCTCACTAAGTGCTCAGACTCAAGCTCAGTTAGTTTTCTTACATATCCCAGGCCTATCTGCCTATGATGGTGCTGCCCATCATAAACTGGGTCCTCCCACATCGATCATCAACCGAGTTCAGTGCTCCTCAGACTTGCCCACAGACCAGTCTGTTCTAGGCCCTTACACAGATGAGGAATCATCCCAGGAGACTCTAGGTCGTGTCAAGTTGACAGCTGAAACTAACCGGGGCAGAGCGTCTGGGATATTGATGGCACTTGCTAAGGTAGAGGGCAGCTCGTTTTGAAGATTCATGGTCCATCGCTCATGCATGACAGGAGTATAAAGTCCTGAAGTTTAATTACACTAGACCAGCTCGATTTTCATCTCTGGCAAAGGCTACCTTGGTGGTTCAGGGGCTAATAAGAGTTGGGAGCTGCCGTACGACTTGAGAGATGCATTTATCTCTACTCATAGAGTGGTCAGAGGATGTCAATTGAACATTTCCTCATAGTACCAAGTTCATATCTTGCCTTTTAATACGTACTATGGCAGCCCATGTGATCAGGAGGCCACTCATTTACTTCTGAGATGTGCATGTTCCTTGCCATGTCCCTTGCATCCTCCACACCCTCCTTAGTCTTCCGCCTCCTACAAAGCTTTAAGACTGTGTACTCTTCCCTAGGCAGCCCTCTCTTACCTCTGAGGAGCTGAAGCATCATGGCCCAGAGCGAGGGCACAGGCCTGTCAGACATTTTAGCACATAAGAGTGTGCTAAAGATGTAGACTCAGAAACCACCCCCCTCAGGGGTCATCTCATGTGATGGCCTTGCCAGTTTGTCTGCTGGGCCCATCTCCGCAGGTAGCGTCCTTGTTTCTGGGTGGAAAGGAGCCCTCAGTTTTGCGCCTTTCTGTTACATTTATATTGACCGTTCTGTGGTTGTGAGGACCAAAGGAAGGCCATCAGGCTTTCGTGGCAGAGCCGTCTGGATGGCCCGAAACCCTGGACTTCACGTGCCTGACATGAACAATATGTCAGCTACAATCCAGACTCAGTATGTTGCTTAGTGATTCAAGCCTTAGAGAGAGGTTATTCCTTTAAAAGTTGTCTTGGCTCTTACTTGAGAACGTGGAACGATTGTTTGTAGACCCAGTGGTCTGTTTACCATATTTGGCAAGTGCAGGGCTATCTAGGAGGGCAGCCATGCTTTTCCCTCTTGCTTAGCATTCATGGTAGCTTGTCTTTCCCTTCCTATGGTGGATATTCTTTAAACCGAATGGTCTAGAGTTAATGCCGTCTGTACTATGTAGGGTAGCAGGCTTTATTCTGACCCCGCTCTTGCTCTTGTCTTACTGTTATGTCAGCTAAGAGAAAACTACCTTGCCCATGGTAAAAACGGTGAGAGGCAGGTGGGATATAACCCAGCTCTTTATTGTCTTTGTTATTGCCATCCCAGACAAGGTGGATCATAACACAGGACATGATGAATACCAACAGGCTTGGGTGTGAATTCTGGCTCTGCCCCCTCCCCCCCCTGTGTAAGCGACTTTGACCTTGGCACCCCAGGCTTTTTCATGTATATAGTGGTATATACTACCCAATGATACCTGGCTGTGGAGATAACATAATCTACATGTCACAGGATATGGCACTTTTGAGCTTATCTTGTGAGTGTGAACCAGCCTGTCTACTTGTTTGTTTTTTTTTTAAACCCTCATTAGGAGAAAATTTGCGGTCAAAGTCAGCCATAGGCTCGCATCCGCCTGGAAGGCATCAGTCCATGCTGTGCAGGTAAGCTACATGCGTGGTAAGGAATTGGGAGAATTTGGTTGAATATTTGTCAACCCTGGAGATAATGGATCACACAGAATGCATTAGTGCTCCATTGCCTATTTTACACATAAGTTAATACTAAGGAAATGATGGGGGTGGGGTTCCGGGGTAAGGTCCAGGTAGGCAGGCAGGGCTCTATTTGATGGGTTCCTTCCAGTGACCCTTGTTCTATGCAGTGATGGCAGATGCAGGAAGCAGTAGGTATCTGTGGGCTGACCAGCTCTGCAGGCAGCCAGCTTGACATAATTGCAAGCTTGAAGTGGATTTTGGACAAACAGAGTGACCCCAGGAGGCGGAAAAACAGATCTGTGCATTGTACTCTTAGGGTCTCACCATTGTCCTAGCAATGAATGGATTTGGGGCACATTGCTGAATTTTCGGAGCTAGGGCACTAAACAACAAACATATAAAATGTGATTCTGGGTGCCTCAAGCCTAGCTCATGTTGAAGGAATCTTGTATAGCAATGCTAATTAGTGTCATAATGAGCTTCAGAGCTAACAATGCTAACTGATGTAAATTATTCCTTAGGAGTAACCTGACTCAGATACATGGACTCCCAGCCTTTAGTGTAAAGACAATCTGATGCCCTCCCGATTTTGTTTCTAGCCTTTTTATTTTTATTTTTATTTTTTGTAGATCAAAATGAGACCAAAGTCTTTAGCAATATCTGCACCTTGAGACTTTGCCATCTCATATAGCACGAGAAGGAGCGAGAGCATTGGTCTACAAGTCCAGCGACTGCACTTAGCTCCAGATCTCCAGCCATCCTGGAGCCTTGATTTCCCTATATGTGAAGGAAGAGAGGTCAAGGACCGTCAAGGCACTTAGCTTTAAAGTTGGTGAGCACAGGGGCTTGGTTTTTCTCTAGGCTTCTTTAAAAATGTTTCTTAGTGTGGGATATACATGTTCCTGTAGGTATGCACATGTGTTTGCAGCTGCACGCACAGGTGAGTGCATGTTTATACACAGACATCCATATCCATTTATGGTGGTGTCTTACTCAATCACTTTCTACCTTTTTTGGATGGGTGTATGATATGTGTGGGTTTATGGTGTGTGTATGTGTTCATGTGTGTGTGAGAGAGAGACGTGTGTGTATTCGTGTGCTTGTGTGTGTGTGAGACACACATACACCATGGTTTTTCACCTTATCTTGAGAAAGTCTCTTTAGTTTCTTGCTTACTGACTTATATAAGAAGCTACCTGGCTTGTGAGCTTCTGCTAATTTCACCTTCTAACTCGCCACGGGGGTGCACTGGAATTGCTGAAGCGTATGCCACTGTGCCAAGGCTCTAGGTATCTAATCTCAGGTTATCAGGCTTGTGTGGCAAGTATCTTGTCCTTTGGGTCACTGGCACAATCTTCAACCTTATTTCTGAGACAGGGTTGCTCATGAACCTGGACTTGACCGATTCCGGAAGTCTAGCTGGCCAGCAGTGGCAGGGATCCTCCTGTCTCCAGCTCTCTAGTGTTTGAATTACAGGTATGTGTCAGTGCACCCAGACATTTATGTGGATGCTGGGATTTGAACTCAGTACTCAGGTTGTCATGTTCGCGTGGCAAGCAATTTACTGACTTGTCCATCTCCCCAGCCTTCCCTCTAGGTTTCTGAAAGAGCAAATGACAAGCACAAAATTTTCAAAAATCTCTTATCATGCCATGTAACTGTTCTATATTCATTACATGAATATATTTATGAGCTTGTTAGGCCTGATAATTACCACTTTCTGACTTTCATTTTTCAAGTAGTTCCAACGTTCATTGTTTGTTTTGGTAAAATGATGTCTTAATAGGGTCCATCTTATAATCCCAGTAAACAAAAACAAAAAAAAAAGGTGTTTATAATTCTGTGAGAGGATTTGGAAGGGAAAGCAAGAGGATAAAAATGCAGCATTACTTGAAGACAAGGACTGGCCTGCGTTAATTAGCAGACGACACCTCCAAAGCCAGGTGTGTGATATCTGGTTCTGTGCAGAATTTCTAGCGTGTCTGATGGAGGAAATCTTTGATTATTATTGCTTGTTTAAGCACCAGTACATCCCATGCCAGGCTGAGTAGAAAAGGATGTGTGTTTTAATTTATTTTATACCCGTTCCTTTATGGAAAGCAGACTACTAAAAGTTACAGGCTGGTAAACATTTTCCACCTGATTTGAGGACTTCAGTCAGTGATTAGTTTTTCACTTGGCTAATGTGGCTCTTGCTCAGAAATTCTTTTAACCATTTCAGTCAACTCTGAAGTCTCTAACAGAAATAAAAGCTATTACTTATCTCCTGAAGCTTGTCATTAATGAGAAAACAGGCTAGATATTAGTCATGCAAAACATAATCTTAAACTTCTCTGGAACATTATGAAGAAATGTGATAAGTTCTTAAATTCATTTAAAGCGCATTCCCACCCACTTCTAAAATAGATTTGAAGTGACTAAGAGCCGAAGAAATCGAAGCTGCAATTGAAATTCATCATTATTTGCTGTGCTGGGTTTGATTTGGTTAGGAGACCCTTAATGGGATAAAGCTCATTATTTGGCAAGGATTTATAAGTTCTTTTATTGCTTTATTTTTTATTTTCACAAGATTTTCGTCAGTACCAATGATTTGGAAAACAAATGCAAATGCCTCTAAACCTACCATCTTGGGGAAGCTAATCTCAGAGGATTAATATTGACTTAGATAGTGAGGCTTGTGCTGGGTGAATCCAGCCATGCTAGATCTTCCAGTGCTGTGATATTGCTGTGATAAAAGAGTTTGAGCAAAAGCAACTTAGGTAAGGAAAGCGTTTGTTTTGTTTACGTCACTGTACATCACTGAGGGAAGTCAGGGCAGGAACTTAATCAGGAACTTGAAATAGAAGCCATGGTTGCTGCCTTGCTCACTTGGGCTCCTGCTTAACTAGATTTCATATATAGCCTAGGACCATCTACCCAGGGAATGATCGTTCCCACAATGGAATGAGTCCTCCTATATCCATTAACAGTGAAGATGATCCCTCACCGACATGTCCACAGACCAGTCTGTGAAGACAATGACTGAATTGAAACCCTTTCCAGATGCTTCTAGGCCATGTCAAGTTGACAGCTAAAGCTAACTAGGATGCTGGATGACTTGATAAACTTGACAGCCTTAGAATAACAGACTTTAAAACTCTGTTGCTACTGTTACGATTAATGTTATCCTATCCAAAATTTAAGCTGGTTACTTCTCAGGAGCTGGGTGTTTATCTGGGAACAGCAGAGATGGACCTGGCAAGGATCTCAGGTGCTTTGATTTCCACCTTGCTGTGTAAGTGTTCAGCATGATGTAGAGTGACTGGAGAGTTATAACTAATCAATTCAAAGGTACACATCCAAAAAAATAGACCAGCATCCATGATGTTAACATGGATCTTAAGATTGCCATTATCGACTGAGAGATATGGTCTTCCTTTATGTTTTAAAATTCATTTTTATTTTGACAACTTTGTACATGTGTAAAATGTATTATGAACATATTTACCCTTATTGCTCCCTCTTCTTCCTCTTCCACTCCTGTTGGCTACTATATTCTTCCTAAGCAGACTCCTAGTATCCTCATGGTGTGTGTGTACTAGAGAGAGAGTCTGAATTGAAGCACCGCTTGGCATTCCAAGTTCTTACAGTCTTTACTGCCCCTCATCTGTGATGCCCTCTGAGCTTTGGAGGCAGGTGACATAGATGTCCTGTTTAGACCTGAGCTCTCAACGGTTGTCGTTCTTCTCAGTGCTCTGACCAGTTTTGAGTCTTCATTATCAGTCAGCCTCAGCAAGAAGCTTCTCCAACCTAGGCTGAGAGCAGCACAAGCTTATGGGATAAACCTAACTATTTGGGAGGCAATTTGGCTACACGTCCACTTGGCAGAACATCAGTAGCGCATTTTCCTCTAGGAAGCAAATGTGGTTAGACTGTTTAGAGAATGAAAACATTCAAAGCCCAAAGTGGCTGCGCTCTCTCAGTGCTGCCGTCAAGAAAGCACTTATGGACTGTTGGAAACAAGGCTTGAACCTGGTTGTTTGAAAACTTTCAACTGGAAACTTTGCAGGATGAAGGAAGTACCAATATTCAGAGCTTATCAAATGGATGTTGGGACTGGCATAAAATCCAGAGACAGTCTTGGAGAACTCGTCCACAGCAACACTCTAAGCTGAACATTTATTCAGATGGTTGAACCTTGAATGAGAAAAACTCTTAGTCATACCTTAACAAATGTATTGCACTTACATATTATATATATGTATATATATTCATAAAACATGACTTATATAGTTACTTACCAGATAGTTGTCTTTTTTTAATGCACATAAGATGATAATTTATAATATCATTTTATAAAAAAATGTGGAACTCTCATTATTTCAGTTCTATAACTAAGACGGTTGAGGCCACCAATGATAAAAATGTAACTCTATAATTCCAAAGAAGCAAAAATAGTAAAGAGAAAGTTAGGACATCCTGTGTTATTGCTTCAGTTCTCTCAAAAGACCCCTCTGCTTCAGGAGCTGCCTCCTTGGTTATGGGAAAAAGTGAAACCGTGAATGACACAGATGTTTCCAATTTAGAGCTGGGGAGGCCCATGTGCCTACAGCGTATTCTATTCTCAAGGATCATGGGAATCTATTTTCCAGCCTCCCTCAACCTCATTTTCAATGTATATACAGCAGTACATTTTTATAAATATACTTTATGCTACCTCCTGCCCCTTCCCCACAATGAATCTGCAGATTTATTTTGTTGCCTCCTCCTCAGGGAATTTTGGGTAAGACGTTAAAAAATTGGTCTTAGTTTTTTTGTTTTGTTTTTTTTTTTTTTGGTTTTCTTTAGTTTTTTTGAGACAGGGTTT
>NC_022030.1:52040605-52049761 GCF_000317375.1 Microtus ochrogaster | reverse complement strand
CTGTCCTGGAACTAGCTCTGTAGACCAGGCTGGTCTCGAACTCACAGAGATCCACCTGCCTCTGCCTCCCGAGTGCTGGGATTAAAGGCTTGCGCTACCACCGCCCAGCTGGTCTTAGTTTTAAAGCTTATAATAATGAAGGATGTATCCTTCTGAATGTTGATAAAATGGACAGATAAAAGCATTTTGTTTCTTTAGGAAATACATACCTTGTAAATCTAGGAAAGGCAGCAACAGGCTACATCAGCTCTAAGATGGAGCAGACTGTATCTTTGTGTAAAGCCAGAATCTCAGGACTTGGACTTCCGACAGATTTGAACAGGTGACAGGATTTACACTAAGCTGCCAGTAGTAATTATCTTAAGATAAAATGTTTAATAAAAATTATCTCATGAACTGGAGAAATGGCTCAGAGTCTGTGAGTGCTTTTTTGCCCAAGCATGAGGACTGGAATTTGGATCTCAGAACCTACAGAAGCTGGATGTCTGACAAATGATTGTCATTTCAGGTCTGAGACATCTGACACCCTCTTCTGGCCTCTGTGTGGACACCACCACACACGCGTGCATGCACTATGTGCTCACAGACTCAGCTACATGCATATACACACACATATACATAAACAAGGTGAAGAAATCTTTTAAAAATACTTCAAATCTGTTACAACCGACACTATTATAGTGAAATAGTCTGTTTTAACATCAATGCCAAACTGTTGTGAAATATTACTTTAGCTAGAAAGATGCATGTTACATTTGTTTATATTGCAGAATATTACGTTAACTATGTAAAAGTGTGCTACATTTGCTTATGCTGCATTTGTTTAACAATGTAAAGCTGTGTTGCTTTGCCTGCATAAGGTACCTACTTGGTCTAATAAAGAGCTGATGGTCAACAGCTAGGCAGTAGAGGGATAGTGGGCCTGGTGGGCAGAGAGAATAAGTAGGAGGAAAGAAGAGAAAATGAGGGAGAAAAAGAAGGAGCTGCCCTCGTCCATCCAGCCAGGCAGGCACCAGCAAGCCAGACACAGAGTAGGACACACAGAATGAAAGAAAGCTAAAAAGCCCTGAGGCAAAATGTAGATGAAGATTAGCATGCCAAATTCAGTTATAAGAGTTACCGGGACGGGCATAAGATAAGGCCGAGCATTCATAATTAATAACATGTCTCCGTATCATGATTTGGGAGCTGGTCAGTGGCCCTAAAGAAAGACTGCTACACCAAACCTATTCTGAGTTCTTGGACAATGGCCTACTTTTCTTCCCTAGTAATTTGCCTATTATACATATAAGATGATCAAATGGATGGGACAGTCTCTGAGTATCATCAGGGCGTCTATTGCCGTTAGTTTCAACCCTGATATCTAGGAGAAAGGGCTCTAAAATCCACACGTGACTACATGGCTAGCAATAGACAGGAAACGGCAAGGCACATGTATGTATCCCAGCTCCACAGTGAGATAAAAACCAAGAAAGATGAAACTCTCTTCTCCCTGAGCTCATTCATTAAAAATATATTTAAGCATCGATGGCTGCCAGGGGGACTCCTGGATGACTGGGACATAGCAATGAACGAAACTGACCTTTTGCTTGTGGAATCTGTGTTTTGTGGAGAAAGAGGCAATGGATGTAGTTCATCATATGGTTTATTAGAAGGCGATAAGTAGAAAAGCTAATAAAAGAGAAGAGGAAATGGGCGCTGTTAATGTGACCTGGTAGAACAGTGGCTATTAGGGAGAGGACAATTAGGGTAGACACCGGCAGGGGAAATGTAGGCACAAACTTGAGGAGAGCTACGCAGAGTCAACGGGAGAATGCCTATCTCCAGGAAGACACAGGAGCCGGAACAGTCCCAAATACTGGGGCATGCCCTGGCGTTTGGGGGAGATGTAGGAGGTAAGAATGTGTGAGATGTGGGAGTGGGTGGTTGGCCAAACATTGAGGACAGGAGGGAAGGTCAGCACATGTGGGATTGAGTGCTCTGTGACTGTGAGCCCTCCATTGCGGCTGCCTCGGGCCGCAGCTTCCCCCTGATACCGGACACTCCAGGGTCCCCTCTGTCTTCACATGCGAGACTACTGAACTTCACACCCTCTTTGTCTAGGTCACAGCCAAGTTCTTCCTTTGGAAAAACTCAGGTTTCCGTAGCAGATCACGTCTTTAGTCAGGTCTTTTCTTAAAACTTCTGCCCACCTCCACATTGTTGCGTCGGTGCACTTTTCTCTTATGGAATGATACCCGACTTCAATAAGAAAACCTGTGTGTTGTACAAATCGAATGAAACAGCAACAATCAATAAAACAATTCCCACCCACGTGATTTCTATGTAAAGAAATCTATCTGCCCATCTCTGAAGGAGTGTAGTTTCACCCACTCCTACCAAGTAATCAGTGGCCAAGGACTAGGTCATGGCTAAGCTCTCTAGAGAAACAGGCCTAGGGTCAAAAACAACAACTCCTTCAATGGAGATGACAAAGCCTCCCTGACTATTTGCTTGTTTTGTCACAGTCTTATTATAAAGCCCAGGCTAGCCTTGCACATGCGATCCCAATCTAGCTGTCCATGTGCTGGGTTTCCAGAGTTCCACCATAATACCTGCCCTGCTCCTGGCATCCAGAGTACTGCACTGGAGTAGTTAATATTTCTTCACTCGTTTCTTCGACACTGAATTCCCATTTGCTCCATTAACCGTGGGCCCACTTGTAGGTTTGAGGACGGACACACGGCCACGTGACAGGAGAAGGACCTGTCTTCAGAGCTTCTCTGCTAAAGCTGGCATGGAGACGTCACTGGGAGAATTGCTGACCATGTGCTGGGTTGTTTGTGACAATAGTGCTCTCTATCTGGGAAGATGGAGAAACGAGAGGCTGAGACCTGGTGATGTGGCAAGGGAACTGGGAACATGGTAGGGGAAAGATGACATGGATGGCAGTCTGGTGATGTGGTGGGGGGCCCAATAGTGTGGTATGTAACCTGTTAACGTTGTAGGGTACCTGGTACTATGGTAGAGGCCCTGGTCATGTGATAGGGGTCCTGACTCCTGCTGCACCTGAACCCCTAGTGATCTTCTTATTTCATGTTATCAGAGCTATCCCCACACTGGTGTGAGCTAAGCTGCTCTCCTCACAATCAAAAGATCTTAAGAGCACAGGCATCACTTGGTTTCAACCTTCTTTTCTAACAAATATCAATGATTCCCATCCAAGTCTAGGTAACATAAGGCTGGAGGGGTGGCAAGGCCTCTGGGGGTTGAACCGTTTTGCTGGTTTGTCAACTTGACACAAAGTTGAGTCACCTGGAAGATGAGACCTGAATAGAGGAGTTGCCTCCATCAAATTCAGCCATGGGTGCATCTGTGGGCATGTTCTTAACTGTTAACTGATGTAGTAGGAGCACACCGTCCACTGTGGGTGGTGTCATTCTTTAGGCAGGTATAAAGAAAGGAGCTGAAGCAATTCAGTCAGCTGTGCTCCTCTGTGGTCTCTGTTTCAGCGCTTGCCTTGGGGTTTCTGCCTTGAATTCTTGTCTGAGTTTCCATTGATGGCAGACTCTAAAGTGTAACATGAACCTAACTCTCAACACATACTGGAGTTGTTTGCCATTATGGTGTTTTTCATTGTGGCAGAAAGTAACCTAATATACCTGTTATGGCAATAAATTTGCTCTATGGGCTCCAGGCTTTGCCCCATTGCTGGCTTGGAATTCTATGTACAACCATTTCTCCTTCAATAAAAAGAAGATCTGGTTTCCTTCTCCATCTCATGTATCCTTAGTTACAGCTCAATTATTATAACGATCCCTAAAGGACCTTAGAAAGTTAAATTAGGCTTATCAGCATGCAAAATTTCAAGCTCATTTAGGAGGACCCTAGAAATGTAATTCCTTCATTCTTCTTTTTCCCAAATGAAAATTTTCTAGATATGAGGTAAGTTTTTTCCACATCTATAAGCAATTAATGCTATTGGGATTTAAGACAAGCCAAGAGGAAAAATGGGTTTATGAGATTTTCCCCTTTGCTTGTTTCCTCCTTTGCTGTCTGTTTCTGAGCATCACGTGTCAACAGCATCCTGACAGAAGATGTTGAGGAGCAGCCTGGTCTCTGGTGCTGCCCCTACTGACAAATATCCATAGTGTCCAAAACTGACCATAGAGTAACCCATTTCTGGGTATATATCTGAAATAATTGAAGACAGGATTTCGAAGAGGTATTTGGAGATAAATATTCATTGTGACATTATTCCCAGTAGACAGAAAGTGGGGGAGAAAACTAAGTCTTCACCAATGGACAAAATGATTTAAGAAAAGTAGGGTTTGCACTTAATGGAATTTTGGTCATCTTTAAAATGACCATACAGGTGCAAGGATTGGATCCAGGGTCCAGAGTCTGGTTAATTTGATCCCAAAGCTGAGGTACCGACTTTCCTGTATATGGATGCACCTAAGTGCCGTAGATCATTTGTCCCAAGGGGTCACAACCATCATGGGGCCAGTGTGGACTCAGACTTACATCCAGGTAGTGAATGTAGAGAGAGAGGTGACACCTACCTCCAGCCCAGCATGACTTGCAAAGCACTTGTGTTTGGCAGCTTTGGAGGCCGGAGCTGCTGAGTCCCAGATTCCACACTGATTAAGCATCGTGCTTTCCTAGCTGATTTCTCTGCTTTTCATGAGGTTATTATTTAGTGTGCAGCAATAAGGGAGAGTCAACAGAGCTCTGACTTTTGGGAAGTAAATATCATCTAGAATAAGCATTTGCTCTCCCCCAAGGCTTTTAAATCTACTGAAATGTCAGGTGCAATGAGATTCTGGGCTAAGGACAGGACAGCGAATCTGTGGATTTTAGAGAAGTCCCTTCAATGCCGAGAGGCTTAAGTGTGCCAGCCGAACCTCACCTTGGCTGGTGTGGCCTGGGGTCATTTGGTGACTTTACATTCACCTCCACTGGTGGCCATGAGTGAGAATTTAGCCTAATTGTCAGTTCAGGTAATCCTCTAAACTGCAAGATCAGAGCGCTGCCCTGGGGTCTCTTTAACCACACTAGGGGCAGCGCATGGAGCAGAAGACTGGCTGGTTCACACCCTCACCCTGCTGGTGGGAGGAAGCGGCTGTGAGGCGGACATTTGTAATTAATACCTTTAGCTTTTCTGAGCGATCCTGTTACAGGAAAATTTTTATACAATAGTTTCTAGAAGGAAAAATTTTTTTATGAGCCCAAGCAGTTTGTTTATTACTTAACCAATGAAATCAACAGATTGATATATGACACTCCCACATCATACATTTTGGTTTATTTTTCTATTTAATGTAAATATACATCTCCCTGACACAAGTGCAGTATGATCTATGATCTGAGGTATCCAGTGGCACAAGGGAGAGAATTCCTAACATGCACCCATGTCCATCCCCACCTCCTCGGACTTTAGACCAGAACCATCTACACCAGGAGGTCCCTCTATTTCCCTGCCAGAGTTTTAAGACTTCTCACGTAAATGCTTCACACACTGTTTGGACACTAATAAAAAGATGGCTTTCCCCGTGTGTAAATATTTTAGATGGGTCAAAATTTACTGCTGGGTTTTTATAGGACATTGAAATGAATTAGTTATATGTCTTAAAATAGTTTCTCCCATCACTTATATATCTCTAGCCTGGGGGCAAAGTACTTCCAATGCTCACATGAAATGTCACACAGCAGTGATACAACATTAACAGCAGCCTAAAGTCTAGTTCTTGGCACCATGGTGAGTTGAAGCACCAGGGCAGCTATAACTCAACAAACACCCTTATTTAAAAGCAATTTTAGGTTTTTTGTGTTGAAAACATTGTCAGCATTTAATTCCATGTGGATATTGATCAAGGCTCTAAAAGAGTTTGTGGAGTATTTTTCTCTTAGCTGTTTTTGTACTTTGCAAACTCATGGAAAGACAGAGACACCTTCAAGGTATACTTTTCAAGACCTTTAACTTAGTATTTCTCAGAAGTTAACTCCCCTTTAATTGGAGCTTAAAAGGCCATGTTGGGAGCTCATAAATCTCCAAGAAAGCCTATTAATTAAGGAAAGTTTGGATAATTTATAGCAGTTTTGAGAAATGCTTAGAAACAAAAAAAAAGTGCTCCGAAGTTCACATTCTCTTTCTTTTGACCTCTGGAAACATCTGATTTATTATCATGAGCTTGGGTGGCTGATATATTTCTTAGATGACAGTTCAGGCATCATAGAGCTCTGGACAGTGGCTTTATGACTGTGTGTATGGAAACAAGATAGCAATCTGTTGTGAGTGAGGCCAGTGCTACCAAGTCCGCTAAGTGAGGCCAGTGCTACCAAGTCCGCTAGGGTCAAGGAGCATCAGGGGTGCAAAGCCCATGAAGCCCCAGCCTTGCAGTGACGTCTACAGTGCGTTGTTTTCCATCCAACTCTTAGCTTTAGTTGAGACACTGTTTGGCATTATTCTTTCTGCTATGACCCATAGTCTGGTGCTATGGGGACAAGGCTCCTGAGAGCAGCTACACATCCTTTTCTTGCTGAGCTCTCATTCCTTTGCCTCAATGGTGCAGGAGAATTGTGTGTATTCTGTCAGTCATGTTTTAATAAACGCTTATTGGCCAGGCAGGAAATATAGGTGGGAAAACCAGACAGGAAGTAGAAATGATGTAATGAGAACAGGAGAATTCTGTGAAGGAGGAAATTGATTCCTTCCACTCCTGCCCAGACCACCAAAGCAGCAGGATGTGATCTGCCCCACTGAGAAAAGGTACTGAGCCTCATGGCTAACATAGATCAGAAAAATGGGTTAATCAAGATGTGAAAGTTAGCCAGTGAGAGGCTAGAGCTAATGGGCCAATGAGCTTATAATTTATGGAGACTTATGTGTGCTTTTTCTCTGTGACTAAACAGCTGGGGAACTGGGCAGGACAAAAACCACAACAAGCCAGCCCATTCATGTTACACCTCAACATGTGCAGTAAAAACAGGGAGTGCTGTCTCTTGAAGGCAGAGAAGATGGAAGATGTAGGAATTATTCTTGTTTGGTTTATTCCCGGAACCTTACTGAGATGGTGATTTGAGGATCTATTTTGGTTCCAAGGATCTATGAAATTGTGGTAGGGATATGTCTGAAGGAAGAAATGGGAAAATAAGTAAATAACCTTTCTTTGCTAGCTCCAGGCTATCTGTGTAGTCAGACTGTGAAACCAGGTGCTTCATGCTCTTACTCTTAGTTGGGAAGTACATTTGTCCATTACTGTAACAAAATGCCAGAGGCTAAGAACTTCATAATGAAAAAGAATTTCCCTCAGCTTACAGCTCTGGAGGATCAAGGGCATGACAGTGGCATTAGCTAGGCACTTTAGTACTGATCTCAGGCAGATGGCATCATAATAGCATGAACCCAGCACATGGCAAAACAGAAACCCAGATGAGGAGAGGAGTCAGAAATAGCCTCTCATGCCCCTTAAAGGTCCTATCACCTTTATGTGTTACATACCTAGGACCAAACTTTTGGAACCTGAACCTTTAGGGACACACACCCAAATCATGGAAGGAGACAATTAGGGCACGGATCCACAGCTGTGATATTTGACAATGACAGGTATGGTGGTTGAATGGCCCAGAGGGACATCTTTGAAGGCAGGGCAATGAATCACCTTCTCCTATTTTACTGATTCTGAAGCTACTGTAAGCCATGAATTTCCAGGTTGTCAAGCCCTCCTGTGCCTACAACCAGCACTATTTTAAGCATGTTTTTTTAGTTTTATTTCAGGACATTTGTAGATGAAGTTGGTCGTTCACAACAGCTCTTTTATTTGTAACAACACCTTTTAATTTTTGTGGCTCTGCTGAGCCAATCAGGTTTTAATGTTGGCTTATGAAAAGTTAATACTGGAATCCAGCATATTAGCTTCATGTGACTCATTGATAAGAGGCTTCACTGTTTGTGAGACACCTGTCATCTGATGATTTTGTAAACTTAGTTTCTGAATGCAGGGAAACAACCTCTGATTTTCTGTACAGCCCCTCAGATGAGGTCCACATTTGCAAATTCTTAGGCATGTATATACCTGAACCATTTAGTACACAAGTGGTCAGACCTAATAGTCTTTCATTATTCTGGTCTCCTCGGTGCTGTCTAGAGAAACACTTAACTCAGGGAAGACTGCCTATTGAGGGTGAAAATTATGAGTTCCTTTGAAGCTTACGCTCTAGTCCATGGGCTCAGATATGTGAGACTAGAACTCAGAACCCATGGATGGTCCAAACAAGTCAAGAGAGATCATGCTAGGAGGAGATGCCAGTATCTTTCATGTGCACCATACTGCAGCAGCTGGTGGAAATTCTACTACCTGCCTACACATAAGAAAAGATGATGTCTCTTGTTACTGAATTCTGTGGATTGGAAGTCTAGACCTAGCATGTTCCACAAAGTCGTGGTCCAGTGTCCTTCTAGTTAATAATGCTTTCTGATAGGGTATAGCTCCCATTTTTCTTTATAATCTAAGATGGTTGCTACAACTCTGGCCATCACTTCTGCATTTCTGAATTCTCTATAAGGAGGTCTCTAGTATATTTCATGTAGTATTTTCTCCTATTTTCCAAAATTTAGTTTATTGAGAGGCTACAGAAAAAGGTGACAGAGAGCTTTGGTTGGGTTAAAGAAAGAGATTGAAGTGTTCAGCTGAAATTTGGTGCTTTCATTACTAAGAAGGGAAAAGGGAGTAAATGCTAATGCATCTACTAGTGTATAGTGCTGAAGAGAGGTACTGGGGAACACGGGCTTTTTAAGGAGGAAAGCAGGGTTTCCTCCAGAAGGGGGTGCTAATTTTGTTACCAAGAATGAAGAAAAGCTAGGGGGAATGGAAGCAAGGAATTGTGCCTAAATTTTATACCATCAGATATTGAAGGAAGGATGATAGGTAGGTAGAAGGATATACAAGTCTAAAGGTTAGCAGAGATGTGGCGCAGACACAGAGTCCACAGTTATCAGGGGACAGAGAGTCCTTAAGACCACAGGATAAAGACAGAGCATCGAGAGGCAGGGTGTTAATAGAGAAAAGCCAAAGCCCAGGTTGGGTTTTGGAGCATATCACATCTGTATCCGGAGAGAGAGAGAGAGAGAGAGAGAGAGAGAGAGAGAGAGAGAGAGAGAGAGAGAGGAGAAAG
>NC_022030.1:52035298-52040505 GCF_000317375.1 Microtus ochrogaster | reverse complement strand
AGAGAGAGAGGAGAAAGGAGAGAGAGAGAGAGAGAGAGAGAGAGAGAGAGAGAGAGAGAGAGAGAGAGAGAGACAAAAAGGAGCTGGAGAAGGAACGACCAAAGAGCTAGGAGCTACATCAAGAGATTCCCTAAAGCCTGAGAACTGAGGAGGTCTTAAGAATTAGGGATCAAGCATATGAGCCATGAACAGGTCTAGTGATGTCTTTTGGGGCTAGTGATAGGAGAGGTCTGGATAAAAGCTTGATTGACGGGCTTTAGGAAAAGATGGAAAGAGTAAGAATAATAGAGAAATCAAATATGGACAACTATTTGGAGCTAAAATATAGAATTTAAAAAGAATAGCCATTGGAAGAATCAGAGCAGAAATGAAGGGGACGGACAGATATTTGCATATCATTTACACTCCCCCTTTGGTCCTCTCTGTACTTCAGCGTATTTGTATGGTTATAAAAATATTCAGGAGACAGAGAAAAGAAAGGTTGCATGTAAGAGAAAGACAGTAATAACAGAGAGGACATTCTCGACAAACAAGCCAATGCGGGCTTCTGGACACTCTAGGAAGATGTCTCCGATGAAAAGAGGCTAGATGACAGGTAGGTAGGCAGGGAGGAATGTGCCCCAGCTGCTAGGTGGCTTGGTTGGTGGAAGGAGGTAGTTAGCCTTTTAAGGTGTTCTTTTCCTCAGTGAGCTAGCAGCAAGGTCGCCATGTGGTGGTGGGAAAGGAGCAGAGACTCTGGCAGGGAGGGTGTGACAACAAGAAACAGAAAATATGAAATAGTCATCTTGGGAATTGGGACACCCACTTGTGACTTGGAAAATGGCAAAGGCTGAACTGTTAACAATATTGCCTGTTAGTTAATTAGAGGAAAGGCTTCCACAGGCTAAGTAAGGAAACCAAATCCCCAAGGTGGAACACAGAGCAGGGCAGCGGAGTGCGGGACAGAAAGGGAGGGGAAGAACTCGCACAGAAAGAGGGCCTCCTCGGTACTTACTTTAGAACCTTATGTATAAGCGGGAAGGAATGAGCTAGAAGGTAACAGCAGGTCATCAAGAACCCATGTGCACCCAGGTTTCTAAAACAATTGTGAGCGAGTTGTGCATTTAAGAATCACTGTGGCTATTTAGGTTGAAACTATGTTTGTAATAATTCTGAACACTGGCTTAGGCTCCGAGGTTCCCGGCATTCAGGTTAGGAGATAAGCAAAACAGAGGATAAGGCGTGTGTGGCTTACATTGTCTGCTAAACAATGCATACGATTCTCTAGGTGAGTCAAAGACTGAACATATTACTTTAAGAGCAAAACACCTTGTGGGTTTGTTGACAATAAGCAACTTAATTGAAAATCTCTTCGAAAGTAATTTTGCAGAAGAATTAAACTCATTTCACTATGTCCATTTCATATTCCAAATCTACACAGAAGCAGATGGTATTATGTTAATTATTGCACCAAGAAGACATTTATGGAGCATAAAAATAATGTAGTCTAGTGGCTTTCTGCTGCTTGGCTCACACAGGGAATGAAGCGATTCGGAAGAAAGGACAAATGGTTTGAACTGGCTCTTTGGAGTCCATTTCCTGTGGGGAGATACCTTGCTCAGGCTAGACAAAAGGGGGGAGGGCCTTGGTCCTGGCTCTAGAGATGTGACAGACTTTGTTGACTCCTCATGAGAGGCCTCACCCTCTCTGAGGAGTGGATGGGGGTGGGGTGGGAAGAAGATGGGGGAGTGGGAGAATGGGAGGGAGAGGGAACTGGGATTGGTATGTAAAATAAGATTGTTTTTAAAAAAACAGGTTAAACAAAAAAGAAGGGACAAATGCTCACAGTGTATTTCAACCTTTATAAACAATTGATCTCAAATGTATTTAATATTTACTTAAGGGTTCAACTATCAGTAAACAAGAAATAAACTTGGGGGGCAGGTGACAGTCTGCTGTTTATTCATGGGACGTATTTAATTGAGGACCTGGAGGATGGGCACTATTCTAGATAGACATTGGGGCTTTGGTGTGGAGGCAGAGCCAAGAGAAGAAAAGTGTTAAGGGTCACTTGTTTGCTCATCCACTGCACACTTCACCAGTGGTGTTCAACATGGGAGAATTGCCAGGGCAATTCTTGGTGTAACATAAGCTTGTCCTTCTTCTTTTAGAGTCCTTCAGAAATGTGGGTTTTCCTTTCTGGGGTACAGAGGTTGAACTAGATGCAGCATAGATGTGCTTAGAAAGTCTCTAAAATCAATTCTGACTTGGGATTCATTGTTTTGCTCTGATGAAAGTCCAATGTATGCTTGGCTCCAGGCTGCAAGTCTTGGTTTGTTTGTGTCTGACAAAAGGAAGGGCCTAGAAATCAGGAGAGGGTTCTGGGCAATACATCATCTGAAAGGATGTTAATCCTGTTAAGTCTTCATTCCCATGATCCGGTCTGGTCTGGCTGTGTGTGGAAGCCATTTCTACAAGGGCGAAAGAGAAGGTGAACTGGGAGTGGAAGCCAAGTTTTCTTTGTGTTTTCCTGGTCTGCGTTAGGGCCGGTTTCTTCCTGACTTGTGCCTGGGGAGTAAAGAGTAATTTAAGATGGGTGTTCGATGCATGTGCTCGCAGTTTCTCAGTTGCCTGTGCTGATCTGATGTGGTTTGATAGGATGCTCAGTGTAATGTGCTGTGGCATTTAAGAGCTGGAAGCCCGAAGGCAAGTTAGAAACAGAACTACTCTTGAGAGAACGATCATTCCCTGAGATGTATTTACCCCACAGGCAGGTGTGAAGGTAAAGCTGCTGGTCTTGCTAGCATCCTCTCTCATCACAGAAGTCACCTGGTTGAGATCACTGGACTCTCATCTACTATCTCATGGGTCTAGGACCAACAATGGTGTCAGAGACAGACGAGGTGACACAAAAAGTCTGTCACCATTACCCTCTTCTCTCTTGATTGTTTTCCTTTTAAACGCTTTACTTCTTTTCAATCCCAGCCCCCAGTAACCTTAGTGTCCTAAAAGGTGACACACATTGTCTTGTGCGGTATGAGTGATGTTTGTGGTGTTGGAAAAGAAGAGTTTGATTTTCAGTGACTCTGTCCTTTGATGAGGACAGCTATGTGGGGGTTTATTTATTTGATAACCATTCATTAATTAGCTAGCATAAATAAATATATAGTTAGTAGTAGAAGGAATAGATAGACACTCTCTAAGCTTTCTAGTAGTTATAAAGTAAAACTTCTGGAAAAGTTTGGAAAATTTGTTCAGGGAACACTGAACAAATAAGTGTAGTATGAGATCTGATAGCATAGTACAAGATAATTAAATGGCTGAAGAGAATTCAAATAAAGTCTTCTCCCCTGGAGATCTGAGGATGGATTTGGGGATCTCATGCTGTAGTATCCTTAAAGACTGAGTTGTTAGAAATGCTGGACATGGACCACGAAGCAGAAATGGAGAAGCATGGCCTGATTAGGAAAGAGAGAATTGCATTGCAATATGGCACTTTGCAACATAAGAGAAAGGAGAGAGATGGGCGGAGCCTAGCTATTCAGCAAGTGTGAATCAATTACTTTTTTGTCAGGCATATTCCCACCCAAGAATGGGGGCCTTGAGCGTCCTGCTGATCATTTGGAAGACAGTGCCTCCACTATCACCTTGAAGTCCAAACCCAGAGATTTAATCCATCTTTTAATAGATTATGAGTTCATGGAAGTCTGGAAGGTAAATCACAGAGAGGCAAGACCAATGCTGTGGAGCAGAACTGCAGGAACCGTTGACATGATGCAATGGCAGTGAGATCAGGAAGACAGGGTTGCTTGATTCCCCCAGTAATGACAGAGACTTTGTTACTAGACAATCGCCATGGCATTCATTGCCACTCTGCTTGCTAGCCGATAGCAGCACCAGTGTCAGAAGCATGCTCCACCAGAAACAAAGGTGGACACATTTGTGTCTGGTCACAAAGTCAGAATTTCCCAAGTAGCAATAAATTCTTAAGTTCCGTCAGTTTTGGTGGCTGGGATTCGTCAAGCAATCTCGGTTTCCCTCGACAGTGTGACTGGTGGTAGCCACAGGGTCCTTTGATTTCATCTCAGTTACTAATATTAACTTTCATATCATACATTGAGCTTCACAGGATGATATGTAGGCTACAGAATACAAAAGGGTTAGCGAGGCTGTGGGGTTCAAAGAGACCGCACTGAAGGCAGAGGCAGAGCACTGAGCGGGAAGCGTGGAAAAGGCCCTTTGGTGATCAGAAAAGAGGTTTGGGGGAACGGAGGCACACAGCTGCCTGTCCTCAGGGTCTCAGACACAGGTCTAGACAGTCAGCAACTGAGTGAACCATGCTAAGCTTTCCAGCTTTTCCCTGGTGTCAGAGTTGAGAGTTCAGGTACTGTGACACATGGACTGGCTCATCTCGTGGTGGGTGTCCTAGTACCCTAGTATCAGAGGTCCTCTTTATCCAGATGAGAGGTTGCTGCCTTCACTGGTCTAGCGTGTCTGATAAGGTTATGGGCCTGATTGGCATACTTTTTCTTAATACCAATGAGTCCATATGGTTTTGACTTCATTTGGTAAATTCATAAATAGTGGTATTTTATTTGCGTGAATGAGTTGTTAGTTTATTAATTTAACAGATTTTTTTTATTGGGCACTTAAAGGGAGAGGCTGAAGAGGTGGCGCATGGTTAAGAGCTCTTGCTGGTCTTTCAGTGGGAGTTCAGTTGTAAGCATCCATGCCAGAGAATTCACAACTACTTATAGCTCCAGGTCCAGGGGATTGGCACTGTTTTCTAGAGTCTATGGGTACCCATACCATATATGCATACACTTGAGTGCCTGTGAATTTATGCACACACGAACGCATACAATATAAATATAGAAGATCTTTTAAACAGGTGTTGGAAAAAGAGTGATAACAAGATGGATAAATTACACACCCAGTGCAGTTTATATCCTGATAATAAAACCAAGAGGGCCGTGCAGGCAAGTAAATAATGTGTATGTATGTATTGTTTTATTTTTAAGTTTGTTATTATATTTTCTTTTGAGATTATAATCCAGTTGCATCATTTCCCCCTTCCCTTCCCTCCTTCTAGACCTTCCCATGTATCTCACCTTGCTCTCTCTCAAATCCATGGCCTCATTTTCTTTAATTGTTCACACACACACAGACACACACACACACACACAGACACACACACACACACACACACACACACACACACACACACA
>NC_022030.1:51988351-52035198 GCF_000317375.1 Microtus ochrogaster | reverse complement strand
ACACACACACACACACACACACACACACACACACACACACACACACAGTGATATTTCTAAATACCGAATGCTGAAAGTGAAAGAAATCGTCTTCTCCAGGCAAGAGCGCATCAATTGGGTAGCCAATACCCAATGATGATCCCTGAAAACATATATACAAACAAGTAACATGATACAGACTGAGCAGGCTGTTTTATTTTATATTTTATTTATTTATAACAAAAATCCAGAAGTGAAAACCTTCTAGCCACAGCATAATCATGTGAGTCTTCATGGTGCCTTTCACTCTATAGCCTGGTGTCTTTCTAAAAGAAGAGTCTCATAGATAATGAAGGGAGGGGAATCTTTGAAAACATGTTTAAAACAAAGTGGATTGAGTGTGTACACCTCAACAGCAGTTAATAGGACTTGCTCCATTAGTGCCAGGATTGCTCAAACTGCAATCAAAGGCTCATCCATATTTAATTTATCACAAATGGTGGTACTGCAGGGTGGTGGGGGAAAGATGTCCTTTTCAGTAAATGGCATTAAGTTGGTTATCTTTATTTTAAAAAGGAAATTTGAATTCTGGGCCATTCACAAAATTAATTCAGGAAGCATTTAAATCTAATTACATAAGAAAATACTAAAGCTTTCAAAGGATCATATAGGAGAATAACTTCATGATTTTGTACCATGAAAAGATTTCTGAAATAAGATAAAAACTGTAAATGCCAAGGAAAAACTTAGTGAACTAAGTTATATTAAAATCAGGACTTTTCTTCTTCTCAAAATGCTCTCGAAAGTGTGAGGAAAACAAGCTGTGATGTGGGAGATAATTGCAGCGCATAATCACAGCATAGAAAGAATTCACACACTCTTAAGGAGAGACGGGAAGTTGAGCAGGAGACTGAAGAGCCCATGAATGAAGGCAAACAGCCAAACAACCAATGACATTTGAGACATTGTTCACGCACATTAACATGAGAGGGGCACAGGTAGCCATGATGAGATACTTCAGTGAGACACCTCTGTAGAGTAGGTACAGTTAGGCAGAATGACAGGACTGAGGGGACAGACCATACTGTAAAGAGTTTGTTATACAAGCATGAGGACCTGGATTTGATCTCCAGAACCAAAGTTAAAAAAAAAATTACTGGCTGCAAAAATGTAAGCCAGTAAGCCTGTAGTTATAGCACTGGGGAGGTACAGTGAGGGGGTCGGTCGCTGGGGTTGTTGGCCAGCCAGTCTAGTTTAATTGGCAAGCTCCACATTCACTGAGAAACTCTGTCAAAAATAAAAAGGTGCAGAATGACCAAGGAAAACGTGACATTGATCACTGGCTTCCCCGTGCATGCACACATGTGTTTGCACACATGAACATGCACACACACCCACAAGCAGGACAGGAGCAAGAATAAACAGTGGCGAGTTGTTCAGACTTCTGATAGGACTGTACTGGGAATGAGAACTAGCTATGGTAAGTCAAACAAGACAAATACTGAGAGGCAGCAAATTACTATCAGTGGATACACAGGCACATGCAGCAAGGGACTTGTCTAGAGGCATTTGTCATCTCCTTTTCCAATCAAAGCCTCGCATGGAGGGAATCCCAAATCGCTCATGAATATTGAAATGAACAAACAAGCTGATAGAGTCATACAATTGAATAGCATACTGCAGGACAAATTAATCTACAGATGCGTGTAAGAACAGATAAATCGGACAGACAATGCTAAGCAAAAGAACCAGCTACACCTAAAAGAAACAGGCATGATGAGGCTAGAGGAAAAACCTTACATATCCCGGTCTGGATGGTTCTTGCTCCATCATGGTATGTTCACTACGTAATTCACTGAGTCATGTCCTTATGAATGCATACTATAGTTTATTTTTTAAACAAGTTAGAGATATTATTTTTTCAATTCCCTGGGTGATTTGTTTTGAAGATATTTTAAGGATTGCAAAAGTGCAATTATTTTTAGCTCTCTAACTTTTCAAAATTAGCTTATTATTCTTTGACAATTTCATAGGTGCATATAATGTATTTTGGTCACATTCAGCCCTATTTTCCTCTCTTACCCCTCCTACTCCTGTTGAATCTCTTCTAAACCAATTCTTCTCCTATTTTCACATCTTGTTTGTTTTGTTTTGTTCTTTTGTGGCTCACTGAGTTTAGAGTTGCATGTCTGTGGGGTTAATTCCTGAAGCATGGGCTTCATGTTGTTGTCCGTTTTGATACTACCGAAGGAAATGACTCTCTCCATCAGCAACAATGAAATTGCCAGAGCTCCTTGTGGAATATGATGGGCTCCATCTTGTGCAAGTAGCCACTGCTGGTGTGAGTTCCCGAGCACACTGGTGTGATGGTTGGTGTGTTAGCATGGCTGGCAAGTTGACACACCTAGGAAGGGGGAGCCTCCCCTGAGAAATTGCCTCCATCATAATCACCTTTCCTTGACCAATAGTTGATACAGGGAGGCTCAGTGCACTGGGGACTCTAGTGACCTAGGTAGGTGGGTTAGGACTGTTGTAGAACAGAAGCCAGCAAGCAAGATAATAAGCAGAGTTCGTCAAGCTTCAACTTCAAGTTCCTGCCCTGCTGGAGTTCTTGCCTTGACTTCACTAGACCGTGGACTGTAACCTGTAAGATGAAACAAATCCTTTCCTCTCCACGTTTTTTTTTTCTTTTGTGGGGTGTGTCATGGTGTTTGTTACAAGAACAGAAAACAATCCAGAAGAATTAGTTTTAATTGTCAGCAATCTGCAATCCATCTGGGGAGGGAGTCCCATAAGGAGTTATTTAGATTAAGTTAGCCCTTGGACATGTCTGGGAATGATTTTCTTAGCTGGCTTAGTTGAGGCAGGAAAACCCATCTTGTGTGTAGATGGCAATGTTGGGAGGCCAACCCAGTTTACAGCAACCTACATGGGCAATAACTAATCCAGGCCCGGGAGACCTAGCTTATTCTCAAGAATAAGGCTAACCCAGTTTCTTAAAAAGGACTCTCAAAAAGGGAATGATCCACTCAAGACAACAGAACCCTCAGAGACCCAATCAAGTCCTTTTGGCCCTGTCTCTTAATGCCCCACCTCTATTCAATATGCTCACTATGGACACCAAGCCTCTCCCATGGATCTTTAGGGCACAAACCATAGCAACTGCAACAATGAATTATTCATGGTTGCTGAGGTCTTTGACTAAAACTGGTCAGGAAAAGACTCGTTAGTTCAATTTATGTTTTTCATGACAAGAAATAAATAAAATTTCTCCCAGAGATTTTGTTTTTCTAAACCAAATTGATGGTTTGAGGTGACCATGTAAATACTTGAGGCCAAATTGAAAAATTGATAGCTTCCTAAATTATCTGGATGGTGGGATGGACCTATTGTTGCACTATGAGCCTTAACAGTGGTGGTCAAATTGGTAAGTATACTGCAGATCAGATTTTTCATTATGTTTCATAACAGTAATAAAATTACAGTTATGACATAGCAATGAAATAATTTTATGATTGGAGATCACCATGCATAAATGAGGAACTGTAGCAAAGGGATGCAGCATTAAGGAGGTTGAAAACCAGTGCTTTCAAAGAATGCTTCTTGTACGCAGGAAGAGGGCTTCAGGAGGTTAACTAGCCTTGTTACCCATCTTGGTTTTACAGGCACTGCGCACAGGCAGATTTGAAGTTCCTTCAGCAGTCCCATCAACAAGACAGGGTAAATTACAATTTTTTCAGGTAGAGATTCTGTTTGTCTCACAGCCATCATTTCTAGTTTTATATTGCTGGTGAAGAAGCATTTGTAAGAAAAATAGACAGACTGGGTAGCGGTGGCACATGCCTTTAATCCCAACACTTGGGAGGCAGAGGCAGGCTGATCTCTGTAAGTTCAAGGCCAGCCTGGTTTTAGAGTGAGTTCCAGGACTGGCTTCATAGCTACTGGGAAACCCTGTCTTGAAAAATTATAAAGAGAAAGAAAGAGAAAAAGAAATATATACAGAATAGCAACAGCATATGCATGTTGTTATTATAATTATTTCATCATTATTACATGTAGACATGCATCCATGAAGAAGGTGCCTATATGATGATCATCACTGATTTATAGCTGAGAACAGCCAATCAGTGTGGTTAAATAATCATCCAAGCCAGAAGTGCCCAACCCATAGTTCAAACCAGAGAACTGTGGCTGACTAATCTTTGAGAACAGACCATTGTGTCTTGCTGTCTCTGTTATATGTTTAGTGTGAGAGTCGATGCTTTGTAAGTCTGTATCAAAGGAGTCCCAAGAGCTGCAGTTATTCTCAGCTCGTGGTCTCCACCTTTTAAATGCACTGTGTCCCTCTCCTCCATGTCCCCTGCCAACTCACATGAACTGCAGGCAAAAAAGCCAGCCCTGCGTCAGGTGGGCAGGGACCATCTTTCTACTCTGCACTCTGGGGCTTCCTTTTCTCTTCCTGTTGGGGAGCAAGGGCAACTTGTCAGTGTAGGCGATTTAACAACCCTGGGGCAGCCATTAACTAGCAGGGGTTAGGAGACAATGATTAAGTGGTCCTTTCTCACATCTCCCATGATCTCATTCTAGAAGCCTTCTGTTTGCCTTTTGTGATGGGTAGGGTTTAATTGTCAACCTGCCACAGTGTCGAATTACTGAGAAGATAGCTTCAGCTGAAGAATTGTCTAGATCAAGTTAGCCTGTGGCTATGTCTGGGGCTGCCTTGGTTTTTAATTGAGGTAGGAAGACTCAGTCTATTATGTGGGACACCATTGTAGGGGCTACAAGTTGAACTGTATAGGCCTTGAGAGGGTTAGCTGAGTAGGGAGCAAGCAGGCAGCATGGCTGGCTGCCTTTCTCTCTGTCCCTGCCTTGCTCTCCTACAATAATAAACTGTAGCTAGAAATTCTGAGCTCTATGAATAACTTCCCTCCCCGAGTTGTTTTTTTATCAAGGTGTCTTATTACAACAAAAGTCACGAGATTATAACACCTTTCTTTCTTAGACCTGTGGTCTCCAGTGGTGAGACCACCTTCCCTCACCCTCTCCTCCTTCTTGTCTTTTACTCTCTCTGCTCTTTCACTCCTATATCCTAAGATTACCTCTCAAATAAATATCCGGCACCTGCATCCTTATTTCAGGCTCTGTTTTTAGGGACACAGACCAAGGCCACAACTTGGATGGTGAAAGAGATGACAGACAGATGATGGAACTGATTGAAGAGGATCAGGTGTACTTCCGTTCAGGCCCAGTTTACACAGTGCACACAGAGAAATCACTGCAGATTGCTAAAGAAACTCCTGCTGAGTCATTTTTCCTAAACATGCCTGCCCATCTTGTTCTTTTTAATTTTCCTATGAACACAGAAACATTCACTTTTGTGTTGACAGAGAACAACATTGTTGCTTAGCCTCCAATTAATAGGTCTCCAATTAGCCACAGCATCAACCAGAATAGAAACCCACACAAAGAATGGAAGCATCTTGACCCTGAATGGATACCCGTACAAAAGATGGAAGCATATTGTCTGTCATTTAATGGGAATGTGTGCTCAGCTTTTCCAGAATTTAACATTTAAAAAGCCAAGGTATTCACCTGATATTCACCTGGGTTTTATGGACTTTTTAAATACTGATTACTAATTTGAGTTATTAAAAATAATTTGGGTGCTAAACTATTTAAATTTTCTAATTTGAAACTAATGTTCCTTATAATTTCTATTTCATTAAAGCCTTGGTATGCTAATTTCAAATAATGATTTTTCCATCCCATTAATGTCTTCTGTCACAGACTCCACAAGATAATATTCCATTACCTTTCTTTTGTGAAAGAATAAGTGTTTCATACCTTAACTGGGCAAAAATGTATTTTTTCCACTGGGCAAAAATGTATTTTTTTCAAGCATATATATTCATATAATTTCATGATACAGGCTGGATTAAGCTTTCTCCTATATCAAAATTATAGATGACCAAGTCTCCTTCAGTTATGTTTTATAAATTCCAAGTGACTATCAGGTTTTTGGAAGAACATGGATGATTTGGTATCATGGGGTTGGCCCTTGTACATTTGTCTTGGATCATCTTGTTCTGAAATCATTGTTCTGGGGAAAGGCTTCTCATTCATTTTCCCCTGCTCTGTGATGTTTGGGTTACGTTTACCAGAGGAATGCCTTGCTAAGAGAGAGTCATGGGGAGGTAGAAGAAGGAAGGATTCCCTTCTGAGTGCTCCTTTGTGAACCCAAGGCTGGCGTCTGGGAAGTGTCATTACCAGACCCGTCTCCTCTGGGTATTGAGGAAGCCCCATTACTTCTGTTTCTTCTAGACTGTGAAGCCTCAAGTACTATGAGTCTGGTATTCATCAGATCGTTCCCTGATCCCCGTTCCTTCTCCATCCATCCCATAGGTTCCTTCATTGCTCACTTCAGCATTCATTCACACACTGGGCACTGTTCCCGAGCTCTGGGGGATTTATTCCAACTAGCTCTAGAATCTCTGTCACTCATACACACTGCCTCTGCTCTGTACCAGTGACCAGTATGTCTCATCAAAGGGGTTTCCATGCCCTCCCTGTCCTGTCACCAGTTTCTGCTTCACAAAAATGAAAACTGAAGTTTGGTTCTATCACTTGATTTCTTCCTTGCCATCCATCTCACAAGGTCCATGATCAGAATCCTTACCATCCTTACTGATCACTTATTTCTCCCTCACCTCTTTAATTTTCAACTCACTGGCTTCTCTCAGTTTCTCAAGGTTTCAGACATTCTGCCACAATCAATGGTTCCCTGTAGCTCTATAGCCTGGGACACTGGAAACTCTTGCATCTCTATCCTCAGCTGAGCAAACTCTCAACAATCCCTTACAACTCAGCCAAATGCCACTTCCTTAAGGAAGGTTCCTACCCATAGACCAGGTCTGATCTCTTTAAATAACAATGATATTGGTGACGGTGATGATTATGCCATTAATAATAACCAACATTTATTGATTACCAGTGAAGGCCTGTGTCTCTTCTATTTAATCTCCAGAACATTTTGTGGCAATAGTATTCTGATTTTATAGATGAAGAAACCAAGGTAAAAGAGGTGAGCTAGCTTGACCAAGAAGTCATATCCACTTAGCTGATACACTTATTATAGGACAGAGCCTTCCTTTATAGCACCTATTGGTTTTTTTTTTCTGTTTGGAACTCTCTATATCATTTATTTATTTATTTATTTATTTATTAAAGATTTCTGCCTCCTTCCAGCCACCGCCTCCCATTTCCCTCCCCCTCTCCCAATCAAGTCCCCCTCCCTCGTCAGCCCAAAGAGCAATCAGGGTTCCCTGCCCTATGGGAAGTCCAAGGACCACCCACCTCCATCCAGGTCTACTAAGGTGAGCATCCAAACTGCCTAGGCTCCCCCAAAGCCAGTATGTGCAGTAGGATCAAAACCCCATTGCCATTGTTCTTGAGTTCTTAACAGTCCTCATTGTCTGCTATGTTCAGCGAGTCCGGTTTTATCCCATGCTTTTTCAGACCCAGGCAAGCTGGCCTTGGTGAGTTCCTGATAGAACATCCCCATTGTCTCATTGTGTGGGTGCACCCCTTGTGGTCCTGAGTTCCTTGCTGGTGCTCTCTCTCCTTCTGCTCCTGATTTGGACCTTGGGATTTCAGTCCGGTGCTCCAATGTGGGTCTCTGTCTCTGTCTCCTTTCATCGCCTGATGAAGGTTAATATCAGAAGGATGCCTATATGTTTTTCTTTGGGTTCACCTTCTTATTTAGCTTCTCTAGGATCACGAATTATAGGCTCAATGTCCTTTATTTATGGCTAGAAACCAATTATGAGTGAATACATCCCATGTTCCTCTTTTTGGGTCTGGCTTACCTCACTCAGGATAGTGTTTTCTATTTCCATCCATTTGCATGCAAAATTCAAGAAGTCATTGTTTTTTACTGCTGAGTAGTTATGAAAGCAATAGAGTCCCTTAAACAATATAGCACCTATTGTAATTATAATTGTGTGCTATTGTAATTATAATTTATGTTTGTGATATTTTAAACACCCATTCATGACTTAACTGGACTTAGGCAATGAGAGGTCAGAGCTTTTGAGTGCATGTGTATATGTCTGATTACCATGGAGTTTAGTGCTCTCTGCATGGAGTATAGTAAATATTTAATAATGGAATGCTTTTGTAGATTTTTCCATCAGATGACCATAAGAAGTAAGTTCCACATTAACTTTGTTGATTTCTATAAGACTCTACCACGGGAAAGAAAGAATACCAACCTAGAATACAAAAAGCATCAAGGTCCTGGAAGAAGCATGCTCCTAAATTTAATCTCTTAAAGGATTTTAAGGAGCAAACATAAAGGTTGACAGTAAATTGTTTCCAGAAAGTCAGAAGTCTTTGTACTTAATTTTAGAAAGAACATCTCACAAATGAATTCTAACCCAGTAGATTTGGGTCATGTACCCATCCTAGAACAAATTATTTTGTCCGAGTCCACGGGATTTCCTTAACTAGCTAAGACTGGCTGTGCCCAACCATAATGTATGGGTCGGAGGTTCTGTCACCAGATTGCCAGAAGCTGATAGCAGGCATATTGAGAGCAGGCAAGAGATGTCACATGGTCCTAGAGGCTAGACTGGTCTTGTACTAAGAGGCCAGTGGGCTCATCCTAGTTAGTGTAGGAAAGGGCTACCAAAAACAAAACAAAACAATATAAACCTCCTCTTTGCTCATAACTTGATTTTTCATGGACTCTGCTACATTATTTATGCTGGCTTAACAATTATATTTTTTAGTATTGATTAACATCTTGATATTTGTGTATGTGTATATTATGTGTGTATAAGCATATGCACGCCTGAGTGCTAGGATTTCAGATATGGATCATTATGCCCAGTTTGCACAGTGCTGGGGTTGTACCCAGGGTTCTGTGCATGCTCGGCAAGCACCCTGCCCATAGAACTATGTCCTCAGCCTGCTACACTCTTGACAAATCTTTTATCTCCTTCTGAAACCTACTCAGATAATTGAATTGCTTGGTCTCCCCCATGACTTCCCTGCTGTTGTGCTACCTTTTTGGAAGCATAGGCTTCATTAAAATTGGACCAAGAGCACACAGCTTCCTGTTGCTGACTAGTCAGCTTCAGCACAAGCAGTGGTGTTGAAAGACCCTCAGAGAGGACCTTTTTCTCCGATGAAGACCCCAGAACCAGAATACTCCGAGACCAGGCCACTGGATGCAATTAGTAAGAGGTTTATTGAGTAAACACAGGTACCTGTGGGTGGCAAAGTCTTTCGGAGGACTTTGCGCACCTGCTAACTGGAGGGCGGGCTTTTTATAGGGAAGAGCAAACAGCAAGTTTACAGAAACAAAAGCGTGGTTATCGGAATGAGGTGGGGGGCATGAATGGTTTCCTCTCTCAGCATGGATGTTTGGCAATAGTCATCCTGTTCCTATCTTTATAGATATCCTGTTTTTCAGTCAACCTGCTTTATTGATGTGCTATCTTATTGACATCCTGCCTTGCAGTCTCCCTATCTCAAGACATCCTGCTCTCTCAAGCACATGGGATGTTCTTACGAGAGCAGGCTGGCTGCTGATCCGGAGAATTTTTTTATTTTAAAGCAAACAGGATGTTCCCCTGGGAGCATGCTAGCTGCGGGTTTTGAGGAGGGCGTCTGTAGGGTCTTTCAGTGTTGGTCCTCATGAGGCCCAGGTGTGAGGCTCAGTGTATGTTCCTGAGCCTAGGTCAAGTTTGGAGACCTGTATCTGGCCATGAGTGACTGACTCAGCACATCCCAACCTAAACCGGCTCTTCCCAGCCACCCCTTAATCCACCTTATTCCATCCCAAGACTCCCACCCCCATCACAACCCTATATAAGTTCCTGCCTAATACAACTAAATGAGATCCTGCTTTGACAGACTCCTGACGCAGTGTGTTTCTTCTCCTGGCCAGGGGGAGGTCTGGGTCATCAACATTCGCCCTCCCACTCAGCCCCAGGGAGAGACTGGTGGGATTGATTCATCCACAGCCCCATCTGTTGGAGAAACCTGGCACAGTAGGGAAGGTGAGCAGGAGTTCTTGCTGGCTGAACTAAAAGTTGGCCTTTACTGAAGACACATGTGTATTCCTAATTCATATAAATGAGCCAAAAAATAATACACAGTTTTGACAGTGATATTTCTTTGGTGAGGCAATACCTTTCAGTTTTTTATTGACAATTTTTTTTAAAGTGGAAGGAGCATCTTTGAGGAGCCTAACAAATGGTCTTAAGGATGCAGTGGCATCCCAGACAGGGAAGGATTCATTCTTTTGCAATGTCTTGTTAGCGTCCCTCCATCTGAGGAAAATCCATCGGCAAAGCAAACCAGTTTCCAAGTGCTTTTGAAAATTCCAGAGAAATTAATTTGAGTTTTATATGGGTTTTAAACTTCTTACTTAAAGATGGGAGTCTTTATATTGTCAAATGTGATTTATTTTAAAAATGAACTCACTGGAGGCTACAATTCATTGTGTTTTCTGGGGTAAATGAACTCATCTGTTTTCTGAGTAGCCACAAATCCTAACACTTCTCCCATCTATCCCATGTCCTTAGACTCCAAGGCCAATGAGGACTGGCCTGAGTATCTCCAGCTATTTGAGCAGGAATGTTCTCTATCCCGTATTACTGAAAGCAAGTGTCCCAATTAATTAGAAGTTGAAACGGCAACTCATTTGCTTCTTTGATTATGATTTATCATTTTGTGTTAAGAAAATAGAAATGTTTTAATTAATTGGCTTCTATAAATAAACAACATAAATCTGACCAAACAAATTTGTCAGCATGAGAGAACTGCCTGGTTTTACATATGTCTCTGAGTAAAGTACCACTCAGTTTGAAGACCCGTGATTACATTGTCTCTAAGCCTTGTATGAAAAAAATTATGATTCTTGGCGATGTCTAAATTGTGCTTTCAGAAGGGAAGCCTGAAAACATAGAAGTCTTTGAGGAAACTGACAACCGAGGCTTCAGAAGGAAATTGAGTTTATCAGAGTGTGGAGGGCTGGTGTGTAGCTCAGTGGGGAAACTGCTTGTCTGCTACATGAAATAGGTTTGCAAGGGGGCAGTGATTATATACTATCCTTTCATCAGAATAGATTTCTTCTTGTGTTTTTCGGTTTTCTACTGCTGAGAACCCCATAACTCAATAGATTGAAGTCAGTGGTGTTTGTGTCGGATTCTGTGTTGACATGGAGGTTGTTCTGGGGATCTTATCAGGCTCAGGCATACAGTGAGTCCAAGAACAGAACTTCCAGCATCTGGGCCCAAATAAGCTCCATTTTTTGGAGGGGGTAATTTTTCACATAAGCTTTTGTTTTATTTTTTTAATGGTATGGGTATGTCAAATGGAATTCCTAGAGAACAATTCTCAATATATAAGACCTCTGGGCTTCCTGATGACCCATAGCCAATCCTAATAGAAATTTGGAAGTAGCATGAAGGAATGGTTGTGGGAAGTTAAGAGTTATTAGGCGCCATTGACATGATTTCCATATTGATAAACTAGGGTTAAAGTTTGCAAAATTTGAAAGTAGAAACCCTAGAATACAAGGCAAGAGAGATACTAAAATATGGCACTACCATTATGCCTGACTTTTTTTGAAATGGTTTTTATTGAGCTATATATTTCTCCCCTCCCCTTCTTTACTCCCCCTTCCTCTTCTAGCATCTCCCATGATCCCCATGCTCCCAATTTACTCAGGAGATCTTGTCTTTTTCTGCTTTCCATGTAGATTAGATCCATATATGTCTCTCTTAGGGTCCTCTTTGTTGTCTATGATCTCTGGGATTGTGAACTGTAGGCTGGTTTTTCTTTGTTGTATGTCTAAAAGCCCCTTATGAGTGAGTACCTATTATATTTATCTTTCTGAGTCTGGGATATTTCACTCAATATGTTGTTTTCTAGATTCATCCATTTGCCTGCAAATTTCAAAATCTCATGTGATTTTTTTTTCTGCTGTGTAAATAAATGTACCACATTTTTCTTATCCATTCTTCCATCAAGGGGCATTTTTTTTCAGGTTCTACCTGTTACAAATAGTGCAGCTACGAACATAGTTGAGCATATGTCCTTGTGGCAAGATTGAGCATCCTTTGGATATATACCCCAAAGTGTTATTCCTGGGTCTTGAGGAAGGTTGTTTCCTAATTTTCTGAAAAATCGCCATACTGATATCCAAAGGGGTTGTACCTGTCTGCACTCCCACCAGCAATGCAAGAGTGTTCCCTTTACCCCACATCCTCTCCAGCATAAGTTGTCATCAGTGTTTTTAATTTTGGCCATTCTTACAGGTATAAAGTGGAATCTCAGAGTTGTTTTGGTTTGCATTTCTCTGATGGCTAAGGATGTTGAGGATTTCCTTAAATGCCTTTCAGCCATTTTAGAGTCCTCTGTTGAGAGTCTGTTCTCTGTTTAAGTCTGTATTCTACTTTTTAAAAAATGGATTATTTCTTCTTTTGATGACCAATCTCTTGAGTTCTTTGTATATTTTAGAGATCAGACCTCTGTCTGGTGTAGGGTTTGTAAAGACCTATTCCCATTCTGTAGGCTGCTGTTTTATCTTGTTAATTGTGTCCTTTGCTTTATAAAGGCTTCTTACTTACAGGAGGTCCCATTTATTAATTGTTTCTATCAGTTTCTATGCTACTGGGGTTCTATTTAGGAAGAGGTCTCCCATGCCAATGTGTTCAAGTGTACTTCCCACTTTCTTTTCTATGAGGTTCAGTGTGGTTGGTTTTGTGTTGCGGCCTTTGATCCATTTGGACCTGAGTTTTGTGCATGGTGATAGATATGAATCTGTTTTCATTCTTCTACATGTTGAGATCCAGTTATGCCAGCACCATTTGTTGAATATCTTTTCTTTTCTCCAGTTTATATTTTTTGTTTCTTTGTAAAAAAAAAATCATGTGTTTACAGGTGTGTGGCTTGATATCTGGATCTTCGATTCAATTCCATTGACCCTCCTCTCTGGTTTTATGCAATGAAACTGTTTTTAGTACTGTACCTCTGTAGTAGAGTTTGAAGTCAGGGATTGTGATGCCTCTAGAGGTTCACGGATTCTATGACAAAATGACATTCTCCTTTTTACTTAATAGTTCATTAACAACACAATTTTATTCCCCCAGGTTTCCCAGTCTAGAAATTTTAAGATCATCAATACAGCAGACACAGTTTCATAAGAGTGTGCTTTCTGGTTCAAAGATGGTTTGTCAGACTGTGTCCTTTCATGGGGAACAAGCAAGCTCTCTGAGTTCTTTCTAGAAGGCTACCGATACAAACTGTGAGGTTGAGGTCCTGAGAAGTTAGTACACTTCTTAGTTTCTCTTCCCAATAGCACCGTTTTGGGATTGCCATTTCATGATATGTTTTTCTGCAGGGGGATGTTACCCTAACATCCACAGCACAGTAATTCCTATTGTTCTTTCTTCATATTGACTCTTGGCTCTCATTGTACACATGGCTGGCACTATTTTTTTCAAACTTTGGACTCTAGGCCTTAAAGTTCTACGAATCTTCTGTCTTTTCAGGGGACCCAGATGCCATATAAAAAAAGATGGACTAAAATTTACTGAATAATGAGGTACCACAAGAAGAGAGGTCCCAGCCTTGCCATACCCCCTATAATACACTTGCCAGCTCCCACTGACCCACCAAATGAATCCATCCACAAGAGAAGTCCCACATGATTCCCCTCACCCCAAAGATTTTCCAGAAAGATCTTCGGTCATCAATAGCAATACAAATGCTGTTTTGGAGACTGAACAATAGGAAAGGTGGGAAGATCAAGGCGGCTAGGTGGCCGAGCTGTTGGGACATCTACCATCAGTCCATCTCACTGTTGCTGGCCAGCACATCCATGATTCTAGCTCTCCAAGCTCATTTTCCTGGTAAGTGCCTCATGCTGTACTCTTAGAGGGTCAAGTTCACATGTGTAGGTTGAAGGGGAAGGGGGCTACTGAGGCCCCATCCCTAGCTGAGGAGCTACTGGAAATTGACTGTGGTTGGGGAGGCAGAATTACATGTGTTTGGAGTGGTGTTCACTGGTAGGTTTCCCATATCTTAGTGGATGACCCCACACCTCGGCACACAGGGGCCACATTCACTGAAGTTAGTGGGTTAATAATAAAATTGGGAGAAGAAGATGTGAAAGGAGGGGAAGCGTTGCGGGGGTTCTGCATGGATGTAGACAGGGAGAGTTGGGGTAGGTATGACAACAACATTGTGTACAGCTCTAAAATTCACATATGAAATGTTAAAAAAATAAAAAGCCAGGTGGTGTTGGCACATGCATTTAATCCCAGCATTTGGGAGGCAGAAGCAGGCAGATCTCTGAGTTATAGATCAACCTGGTTGATTGAATTCCAGGACAGTCAAGGCTACTCAGAAAAATGGTCTCAAAAAAAAAGAAGAAGAAAAAGAAAATAATAATAATAATAATAATAATAATAATAATAATAACTTACTAAACCAAGATAAATAATAGACCAATTTTTGAAAAATAAAACTGTATACCCAGTAACAGGAAGTATAGATAGCTAAGAAGAATGATTTTAGTCTCTGTTAATGAAAGTGACACACACTCAACTAGGCACTACTTTAATGTTGAGTTTCCCAGGCCCAACATTATATGTGGCACTGCTGTGGCAGCTAGTGTCGCCCCCAGTCAGACAGCTGACCGCTAGAGGAAATCACTGAGATGCTACAACGAAACCAGCTGCTAAGATGTTGGGCAGGTTCTCCACATCGAATGCCTTTTGACTTATGCCAGTTTCCGCTCACGATGGGTTTGTCTGAGCATGACCCCATCTGAAGCTGAGGCATGTCTGTTGCTGCTTTGTTGTTTAATTTCCACGTCAGTGCATTGGGAACACATCCGCCCCCCCCCCATTACATAAGACACAGCTGAAATAACCATGTCTCAGCACTGCTGAAAGTGATCTTAAGAGGGAATTGTGAAACTTCGGACAAGAACAGTCTTTGGAAAAATCCCAAAGCAGCTGTAGATGCTGACAGGAATCAAAGCAAGACTGCACGCGTTGCTGCTGCTGTCCCTTCTGAGGACAAGAACTGCGCAGAGAAAGGCAGAGAGCGGATCAATACATGTCTGCAATGGCTGATGTCTCTCAGGCCTTAGCAAATGAGTGTCTGGGAAAGGAATTTTTCTTCCTTTTTTTTTTTTCTTTCAACTAAACTTGCTGAGTATTTTGGAACGCAATGGAGCTCACAAGACATTTAACTTTCCAGGAACAAAATGTCGCAGAAGCATTTTACATCCGTAAGTCACCACCCCATTCATTCCCAGGCACAGAAAGCACGAGACCAGGACACACTGCAGGCTCCTAATGAATGTGGCAGTCTCCACAAAGACTAACGACTAAATGGTTTTGGGTTACAAGAGGTTCACTTTTGATGCTGTACATTCTATGGGTTAAGTGGACATATAATGGAAAGTATCCATCATTGCAGTAAAGTTGGCAGTAAAGGGAGGTTGGCCATCTAGAATAAAATTTGACACAATTTTTTATTTTTTAAAACTATTAATTGTTGATAGATTGGAATGAGCCACTTTGTGTATATTTGTGTATTTACAAAGTAGAATATTTAAGGCTAATGAAATACACATTTTGGGGGGTTTTTATTTATGTGCCCAAATTGCTCATCAAGAAACAAACTTATTTAAAAATAAAATATAATCTTTAATAGTGGTGCTTAGCATCTATCTATCTATCTATCTATCTATCTATCTATCTATCTATCTATCTATCTATCTATCTATCTTCTTTTAGTTGAAAAAATTTTGAGATTGTGATATAATTACAACTTTGTCCCTTTCCTTTTCTCTGCCCAAGCTCTTCTACACACTCTTCCTTGTTCCTTTACAAATTCATGTCCTCTTCTTTCATTAATTGTTATTGTAGGCATATATACATTTATGTATTCCTAAATATAACCTTCTCGGTCTGCATAATGTCACTTGCAAGTTTGTTTTCAGCGATGAGCATTTGGTATTAGAGAGCCAATGGGTGTGCTTTTCTCCGAGGAAGACTTTCTCTTTCACTCCCAGCATTCCTTAGCTGCCTAAAGTTTGTTATGCAGGGTTGAGACCTTGTGGATTTCCTCATCTACTTTGATGTGCCTGATAAACCCTCTCATAGTCATGGCCTCTTTTTCCTTAATTGTTACTAACACACACACACACACACACACACACACACACACACACACACAACATGCTAAATCCATGTAGTATTGTTTCTGTTAAAATGCTTTCAGGGTTGATCACTTGGTATTGAATAACTGATTAGAGGGCCCATCTCTGGGGAAGAATAATTCTCTAGCACTCATCATGTTATTTTTAAAACAATTTTTACATAAGCATACAAAGGAATGTGTCTCTTAAAAATATTTTTATTTATGTGTGTGTCTGTGCTTGTGCATGCATGTGTGTGTGTGCATGCTCCAAACTGGATGATGGATACCTTGAAGTCAGAGTTATAGGCATTCAAGGTTGGTGCTGGTATCCAAGCTTCCATGTTCTGACCACTGAGCTACCTCTCCAGTCCCAGCAATGAGTTTTACCACTGCATTTCCATACACACGTTATTGTACTTCGTGTGTCTCCCCACTGTGACCCCTTTGTGTGTCCCCCCACTTCCCTTGGCTCCTCTTCTGATTCTGCTTCTTTTATGAGTCCCTCTGCATCTAAATTCACTTCCTCCACAGAGATCTGAGCCCTTCAGAGTCATCAGTGAGGCTTAAAACTAACTTGTCCCAACCTCCATTAATCATGATTTTCTTAATGGCATCTATAATTGAAAGTCCTTTCCAGAAGGTTTTTAATTGACTTTGGATTCATCAGGAAAAAAATCACTTTTCTATGGCAGCCTTAGAAAAGTGCTTCTTCCAAAGAGTGAGACTGAAGAGTCCACATTGCTCCTTGATCTATTCGCTGCAGAATGGATGCAATTTTGGCAGGCATAAAAATAACATTAATCTTGTAAACACCCATCAGAGATCTTTGACGATGAGGGGCTTGCCAATGAATGGGAATCTTTTAATGCTAAGCAGTGGTTCTCCCCACTGGGCTAAAATTATTCAGGAAACTGTACTGCAAATGGATATGCTGTCATTAGTATACTTTGTTCCGTTCACAGAGCATGGACACAGTGACTCTGCTTCTTAATTGCCCCTGACTTTTCAGAATACCACACGAGCATGGGCACTAACTGAAGAAACTCGTTAGACGCTGGTAGGAGAGCCAGACTTCTTACTGAATATTTAAAACCAGGCATTGACGATTCCTCTCTAGCCCTGACACCCTGTCCTAGTTTTATTTCTGTTGCTATGGTGATAAGACATATCACCACATGTGTCAGAATATGACAGCAATCACATTAGGGGAGAAAGGAGTTTATTTGGCTATAATTCCGGGTTATGGCTGCTCAGGAACTGGAAGCAGGTGACATCACATCCACGGTCAAGAGTAGAAAGGAACAAAGACTTGCATCCCTGCTTGTCTGTTTGTTCATTTCCAGTTAGCCTGGTCCTCTCTTACACTGTTCAGGAACCTCTTAGTAGGGAATGGTGCCGCTCATGATGAGCTGGATCTTCCTATATAAATTAATGATTAAGATAGTCTCCTGCAGACCTGCCCACAGGTCGGCCTGATGCTAGGTTGAGCTAAGTTGACATCTGAAACTAAGCAGCACACAGTCTTTGATTGCATCACTTTTTATTAGGAAACTGATTTTTCTACAATGAGTGTCTGTCAGTAGTGGCACCATCATCTGTGACCATAGTGAGACATCTGGATAACTTGCCACAGCTTCTGTGTCCCTGCCCAGTGTTGTTAAGGTCACACACATGTCTCTTTAAAACTCCTGAGCCAACCTTTGTTAGCTCCAAACTTTTCTTCTGTAACTTCTTTGCTTCATGCAGCCTTCATATCATTAACTGGAAAGGGTTGGGGCTTTGCTCTGAATAGGGCTTTGGTGTAGCAGAATGTTGCAGCTGATTTGACCTTCTATTCAGATTATTAAAGACAGCGTCACAGAATCAGTAAGTCTCTCTCACTTGTGTGCTCATTGGAGCAGCAATCCATTTTCTTTGTTTTCTCGACATGGCCAGCCATTTGGTGCATTTGGCCTACCTTGACTTTCATCTTCTTCCTCACTTAGGTGCAACCATTTCTAGCTGTTGATTGAAGGTGAGAGACACACAGTTTCCTTTTACTTAAATGCTTAGGGGCCATTGTAGGTTACTCATTGTCCCAATTCTAGCTGTTGATTGAAGGTGAGAGAGACACACAGTTTCCTTTTATTTAAATGCGTAGGGGCCATTGTAGGTTACTCATTGTCCCAATTTCAGTATTATAATATGTGGAGGAATAAAGAGGCCTCTTTAGAGGCAGAGAGAAGGGATATGGCCAACACAGACATTTGTCCATTTCACACGTGAGCATACGCGAACATGGTTTCTGGCAGCCCCCAGGTGATCGATCACTAATAATGTAAAATATTACTGACCACAGGACACAGAACAATGAACAAGTTGAAAGTACTAAAGCGTACTGAAATTCAGTGTGGAGATCAAGTAAAGAAAATGGTGCCAGTGGACTTTGTGGATGCAGGATTGCCGCACGCAGAAAACTTGTTCATTACACAGAATTCCATGAAGTAGAAGAGACGGGTGCGCCTGAAATGGCTTTAGATGCTAAAGATGGGACCAAGGCTTTGTTGAGATTGAAGAGAGTCTCCTGGCCAAAGAAATAAGAGGAAAATGGACTTAAATTGTTTGTGTGAATGTTTCTGTAAACTTGTTTTTTTTAATTTTAATTACAGAGCCATTTTTGACTCTATGAATGTGTTATGATCACAAGCAAATAGTGGCTACGACCTCAGACACTGAGAATCAGCCTAGAATGTACATTCCAGCAACAGTGAATTCGAAACATTGGCATTCTATGGGAAATATGGAGTGATGGTGGTAAGTATTGTTAAACTAGTCTGGAGTTTTGGAGAAATTGAGTGTGTGTATGTGTGTGTGCCCATGTGAAAATACATGCAATAAAATCTAATACATATTATATTGATCATAGAAATTGGCTCATGTGATGCAAACTGGGGAGCAGAAAATGCAATGGTGTTATTCAACTTAAGTCTGAAGAGTCAAGGACCAGGAAGCTGACCATGCAAGCCCTGTTTCTGGTTCAAAGACTTGAGAAACAGAGGACTTACATGCAGAAAAGGGGAACGTGCTGTCCCAGCTCCAGTAGAGACAGGGAGTTCATTTTTCCTCTGCCCTTCTGTTTATTTATGTTGTCAGTGGTTGCTGCCTATACAACCTTGGGGAAAGCCACCCTACTCAACTTTGTGGGTTTAAATGCTAACTTTAATTGGAATCATCTCTCAGAGAAATCCATTCATCTGCTCCTTGGACATGACTCAAAAGTGGGATCTCAACCCAATAGAAGGTGGTAATCACGTGATGTGTTAGAGTTGAATAGGGCCTCACATCCTGGACCTGTTTTCTTATCTGCCTAAACTGATGGAGAAGTGATGTGTTTTGCTCAAAGTCACATACTCCAGAATTGAAGAAAGCCATTATTCCCAGTCTAAACTCTGAGTGCATTGCCTATGGCCATAACCCATTCCACCTTGGGTTGTGATGCCAATGTTCAGAGTGTTCACAAGCCAGTACCTTGAGTCTGTGAACACTGGGGTGCTTAGATGTTTTTAAGCCATTTACAAAGTTTATTACCCATACTTATTAGTTATGTTTTAACGTTTATGCTTCACAGACATGGAAAGCAAGTTATGATTTTTAAAACCCATCAGAATAATTACGGTCAGGAGTTTTTGATCTCTGTCTGCATCATAAAACTCACTCCTAATGAGAGAGACAGATTTTTCAGCTTCTTTCCTTTTACAAAATACATCTTTTTTTGATGAAAAGATATTTCACGGCCCAAAGCCTCCAGTGCTTCAGACTAGTTTTAAACATAATTAGCCCCTTCAAAACCAGTGTCAGCTGTGTAATGGAGAGATCTTCCCCACGAACCTTCCCATTTGGATAAAATATGGGATGTGTAAGACATGTTCAGATAAAGACTCAATTCTGGAAGCAGAATTCCTGGTTTATGGGGATCTGGGGCTCAGGGGGCTTGGTGTGTGTCTCTCTGTCAGATTGATGCTGGTCTTTCAACAGACTGCAATCAAAGCCAGGGAGGGCTGAAAATACCTATAAAAAGAATACTATGATGAGTCACGCAGGCCCCACTCACCGTGGAAATCTGGGAGTTGTCTTTGGAATGGCTTTCGGGTAATAATCTACCTTGTGTTTTTGAAGTTCCCATAGCGAGGGAAACATTCAAGTCTGTACTCTTAAGTGATGAATTGTCTCATTATAGACCATGGGGGTGGGATCTGTGGTTCTACCTTCTGCTAGGTCAGACCTTCCTCCCCTCTCCCTGTATCCTATACTACTGTTGCTTTATAAGGCTTGTCTCCATTCAGCCTGTTCTATGTGGTAGTCTGAGAAACTGCTGTGTTCCTTGGGTCTGTATTTTTCCTCTTGTTTTCCTGCCTGGGCTCCTGAGGTCTGCTCTGCTTGCCTTAGATGGCCTTTGATGTCCCTCAGGTAACGGAGCTCAGACTTGTGGAAAGCGTACTGAAGACTTATTCGAGGTCAGGTGTTTTTTTTTTTTTCAGATGATGGGCATCTCAGTGTGAACAAGACTCTTCTCTCATTCTACCTATTAAGGCTCCAGTAAGATTCAAAGACCTATGCCCACCTGCACCCTTGGGAATTCCAGTTCTTCCTTAAGTTCCCACAGCACCTATTCTCTCAATGTTTGACCTGCTCACTGACTGTTTGAGAATCCCCAAACAATCTCAAAACATTTTCATGGCGTTTTGGCTGTTGGTTTTATGAACTCAGACAAGTATATTCCCTACTGCTCAATCATTAATTTAAGATTTTTTTCTAAAAGTTTATTCTTTTCAAATAAACTTAATTTAAGAGGGACAGTGTTGTTGCTCTTTATGACATAAAGTCTATATTATTTTCCTTCATTCAAAGTGTTGCTGGGCAGTGGTGGCACACACCTTTAATTCCAGCATTCAGGAGGCAAAGGCAGGCAGATCTGGGTAAAGAAAATCATAAAATGAAACATTGTTATTAAATTTTAATTAGAAACAAAAAAATGTTTTCAGAAGTCTTATTCATCATAGCCTTAAATTAGAAACAATTCAGTATGCAGATAAAAGTATAATAGACAAAGAAGTGTGGTATGTCCATAAAATAAAGTACTATACAGCAATAAAAAGAAATAGCTTATTTATTATAACACTCAACTAGGTGCATCTCAAAGACATAATGAAAGAAAGAAGGCTATGCATTCATTCTCTTTGTATAAAAGTCACGAATAAGAAAAACTCATCTATGAAAAATACAAGACATGATGGTAATAAGAATCAGAAGTGGGTCTTGATTTGGAAGGGACACAAAAGTACTGGACAATAGAAATAGTCCATAGTTAAGTCAGTATAATGGCTATATCAATCTGTTCATTTACTTATAAAAGCACAAGTGATGAATTCTGGATTAGTGCAAGTTATTCATATTAAATGTCAAAAATAAAGCCTCTGTGGTTTATGACTGAATGTCTTTGCATCTGAGATCTGCTCTCTCCAAAAACAAGGGTAGTAAAGACTAAAGAGATGTTAGGGATGTACACACGCCAAACTGAAACTTATATCTTGGGAGCAGCAGGGAAAATGGGCATCTTTCTTATTGTGGAGGTGTGGAGTTATCAGCATGCATCCACAAGCTATCTGATGTCATCGCTTGACCTCATCATGACAATCAGTTCAGATCTGGGGGAGATCACTACTGCAGTTTTTCAGCTTGTTTTTTTATGATGAGCACCAGTCTTTTGACATCTTTGTGAAGTGCTATAAGCATGAAGATCTTTACCAATGCTTCTTGATACTTTCTTATAATCATTCCAACAGCTTTGAGATTCTTTTAGAGGGGGAACGGTGGGAACAGATGCTTGAAACACACTGATGGTTCACACTCCTGGCCATGCAATTATTCTTTAGCCCTAGACAAGGCACCTGCCACTGCTGAACTCTAGATGGCTGGGGATTGCAAGTAGCCTAGGGTACTGTTCCTTACCTATACCACTTTCTTTCCATGGGAGTCTCAAGTCTCTAAGAAAATATGTAAAGACATTCTCTCTCTCTCTCTCTCTCTCTCTCTCTCTCTCTCTCTCTCTCTCTCTCACACACACACACACACACACACACACACACACACACACGTGTGTACATGTACTGCATTGCCTACTTCATTTCTATGCATTTCATTGCATGGAAGTTTGATCTTCACACTCCCCAAGGATCTGTTTTATGACATGTCCAGAGGTGCAGCTTGGTCTGTATGCTGATGAGAGATGCAAACTTGAAGGAACTTTGGGCACAAAAAATATGTGAGCAGTCCCACCACTGTCTTCCGTTCTCCACAGAACCATCCTAGGACCGGACCTTTGGCCTGCTCTAAAAGTGGGGAGTGAGAGGATACGACCTTGGTCTCCCTTAAGTTCTAAACTACTTCAACGTTCACTTTTCTATGATGCTATGATGCTATGATGCTATGATGCTATGATGTAATGGATGCAAAACAGCAAAACAGCTCACAGACTTTTAGAGCTTTATAATATAGACAAAGTGACAAAATAAAGCCCATTAAATATAAATTTTGGCATTCATTGGAAAATGCATTTAGTTTAGATTTTATAAATGAGAACCCATACAAAAAAACCTGACAATGGATTTAATATATTATTTATTTTCCCAGAGAATTGCATTTTAATGGGAAATTTACTCCCACAATAGGGGTGCAATTAGCAATGAAATTTTCATTTAAGGGGATCCACATGGTGAGCCATTCCCTCTACTTTTCAAACTTCTATTCTTTAAAGTGTGGTCTGGGAGAGCTTCATTATTTCCTGACATTAGCAGATCATCAAGCTCTTCAATCTCTTTAAAAAAACAAAACAAAAGAAAACCAAAACATTGGAAGAATTGCAAAAAGGACAGATTTTCATTCCAAGCTTTCTTTCCTCTTTCTTTTCCCAAGCAAGCGTCACTGGGAAAGTCATGGTTGATGATTGCCATCTTATAAAGGCCAAAGGCTACAAAATGTCAAAGGGAAAATAGATGGTCACTGAGGATATTATGAAAGTATCTTCTAAAGTAATCAATGTTCATCAAATTACCTACTCCTTGTTTTTATATTGTATCATAAATAAATAATTTGAAGAAAATAACAACCTGGCAAAAGCACATCCTAAGAGTTAGAAATAAATATACAATTAATCATTTCTTTATAGAGAATGTCAGCTAGGACCATTTATAGTTAAATGAGAATTAATTGAGACAGTGTATTTGGGGACACTGAGCTTCATATGATACAGCTAGATGCTTAGTCGATGCATGCAGTATTATTGCATACGAAGTCAGAAGTTGTTTTGAGGGCACCGTAGTCACAGAAGGACTAAAATATTCATTCTTCCAAACATTTTGCCTAGATCATGGAAATGTATTGAAGTTTTGTAGTTTATCCAGAAAAAAACCATTGTGTTTTTATTATAAAAATGTTATTTAATATGGGTATCTATATTGTGCATGTGCAAACCCAAAGGTAAGAGTTAATCTAGGTGTGGCAATGGTCTGGTGTTTTCAGGTAGAAAAGGGAAACTTGCACCCCAGTTAATATGCTGAGGGAGCTTCCGGGGCATTACCACATTAGCGCTTGGGGTTTTGGTAATTCAGGTTTTATATACTTAATTATTTATTCATTTAGAGACAGGGTCTTAGGTAGTTCAATCTGTCCTTGAATCTGATGTAGCCAAGCCTTGAATCCTTCCTCTATTTCTCACGTGCTAGGGATAGAGGCATGTGGTTCTACCTTTAGTCAGTCCAATCCTCTTTTTATGTGTGTGTGTGTGTCTGTGTGCATGCACATGTGTGTTATATGAGCATGTGTGTAGATATTCACATACGTGTGTATGTACACATGCGAGTATGTTTGTGTGCATATGTGTGCACGTGCGAGCATGGACATGCATGTACACACACATGGAGGTCAGAGCAACCTTGGGTGCCATCCTCAGCAACACCATGCTATTTCAAATGTGTTTCAAAGGGGTGGGAAGAATGCAAGAGGCAGAGGTTAGGAAGGACTGTTGCAAGATAGTGTCTTTTGGAGGTGACAGGGCTGTTGTACTCAGGAACTTACAACAGCTCCAGTCACCTGTGCAAGACCTTTGCAATATCAAACTAATTAGCATTCTAGAGCAAGGATAGGGAGAGACTTAGCACCCCACCCCTATTGAATCTATTGAAAGTTGATGGTTGCTAGGAGAAGAAGTGTCTTTTTTTCAGGAGTGTAACTAAACTAATGATAGGTTGTCTGTGTTCCAGCAGATGGCCACACACCCATGCCCATGTAGTCAATACTAACTGGACTCTTGGTTACAGAAAAAAGAGGCTTATGACTACCCTTTAGCTCTTGTCTACCCTGTGCTCATCTTACAGTACATTGAAATGTATACGCACAGTCAGAGACAAATATGCCAAGGACGGCGAGTCTCTGATTGTCCTTCATCGCTCTCTGTCTGTGTCCCTGGAATGGCACACTTAGGCACACACTAATGTGCCTCAGAACCTGACCTTCGGGAGGGTTTGTGTTGAAATCTGCTTGGAAATCTGTGTTCTCCGCTAGCGACAATTTGTTCCCAACTATCTGCAGTGCGGCCTTTCTTTTCAGACATGCCTCATTTCAACTTTATGGGAGCACTAACTATCCTCAAAAGCTCACATTAAAAAAAAAAACCACACTTGTAGCAGGCGAGTGAGAAGCAAAGTCCTCATGTACTTTTAGTAGCCTTGGAAAAAATGACAGAAATTAGGCTCCCTGTGTAGAGCTCCATCCTCAGAGCTGCTTTCTGTATTATTCCCAGCGTGAAGACATGAGACAGGAATAAGATGACCAGCTGATGGACACCGGTACAGCGCTTGTCTATGGAAGGAGGGTGGCAAACATTTGACCACATCCAGAGACATCCTTGAGTCTCACAACACCGGGTCAGCTATTGACATCTGGTCAGTAGAGGCCAAGGTGCGGTCAAAAATCTGGTGATTTCAAAACAGCCCCTCATAATAAAGAGTGATTTGGCTCTAGACATCAGTGTTGCTGAGGACAGAAGACACTGCATCCATCTTTATCAGGGTGTTCACAGTTCCACTGACTCTGAAGCTCAGCTTTCTTGCTAAACGGTGCAGAAAACTCAGTTCCTTCCTATAAACCTTCTGCTTCCAGGAGGGGTGGTGGAGTGGGAAGGGTAGAAGGGATGAACTCAAGGAAAGGAAATAGAGGATGAAATTAACTATAAACAATCTCTTCTGCCAGCCACTCATTACTTTACATGGTCTAATCCATCTAATGTTAAGTACAACTCAATGGAGCAGCTGGTGCATAAGACGCAGTCAGATTCAGAGTGGCGTCAAGGTCATGGTCATGGAGTTAGCATGGGTCCTGAGCTGGGACTTGTGTGGCTGTGCTGTGTTATGGAAGGGAGTAACAGAGGAGAAACAGCTTCTCCGAGAGCCTTGTGCCTAGAATCTGGCGCATAGAACAGTTGCAATCATATTACAAGGTCTCCTCTGCCCACTTTTCCATGGTTTAACTGGACATTGTCACTTAGACATTTAGTCAACATCTGTGTTGCCAGGAATTTGAATGCTACATAACTTGGTATTGTTACAACTTTTAACTGTCTCTGAACTGCCAATAATTTTTAAGCTGTACTATTTATGTATTAGTAAGAAAGAAGAAACAGTAGTAAAAGGCCCCAAAGTAGACTCATTAAGTTTTACACATTAACTATGTGTGATATGTTGCATGGTTCATGTATATGAATGTATATGAATAAACAAACAAACATACATATGCATATACATACATACACATAAGTCATGCAATAGTTTGGCCTATAACAGACTGCCTGTATGTTAGTAGTTCCACAGATTCATAATAGTTTTCTATTACTTAGTAATGATGCCATACCATTACAATGTCCTAAGGTCATAGGAGATGACGTTTGTGTTGATCCTGGCATTATGAGACTCGTATTATCTCACTGCCAGTCATTGTACATAGAAGTGTGTACAAAATAAAAGAAACTGTTTCATCCGTGATAGGTGTTTGGGTATTTCTTAATGTGATATTGGGGTCAGAAGTCATCATCTTTCTTCCTTGTACTGTTAATTATTTCTCCTTTCTAGTCTTCACACCCTTATGCAATTTCTTCATCTTTTTATTGGGGTTGGCATAGTGACTTACTTCTAGTGAACAGGATATGATAAAAATGGCTGCATTAGGTTACTAAAACTGGTGTCTTTTATTTTTCCATCTCCTCCTCACCATCTTCTTTGCTTGTTTTGATAAAGCAAGCTACTCTAATATGATCTGTTCTAGAGGAAGAGAGTGTCTGATGGCCAACAAGTGAGAAAATGAAACTCTCATTCCAACAATTTGCAAGGAAGTCAATCTTGATATCAAACTAGTTTAGTCTAGCCTGGATTCCTTACCCACAGAAACATACAAGTCAAATGTTCATTATTTTAAGCCATGAACTTTGTGTGTGTGGGGGGGGGTCATGTAATTTGCTGTGCAGTAATAGACAGATAGTTATTACACAGCATTGGGCATAGTGAGAGAATGAATGAATGAATGAATGAATGGAAGCACTTCAGAGGTAAAAGATAGACTCAAATGTTCGCCCTGGAGTAGAGCAGTGAACAGCGAGAGGTAGTGGGAAATCACACAGCTATCAGGAGCTTGCCTTGAAAGGTACAAAGATTCTCATTATAGCTCTGCTTACAATAGCAACAGTAGGGCTGGGGAGATGGCTTGGCAATAAATGAGGCCAGGGTTCAGATCCCCAGATCTCATGCAGAAGCTGGAAAAGTAAGGCAGCCACCTTGCAGTCTCAGCAATCAAGAGGCAGAGACAGGGATCGCTGGCACAAGCTGGCTGGTTAGACTAGCTTTCCTATGAGTTCTGGGTTCACCTGAGAGGACCCCCACAATAAATAAAGTAGAGAGTGATCTAGGTAGACATTTAGTGTCAATGTCGGACCTCCTTTCCCATTTGCACACAAGTACATGTGCATCTGAAAAATGCGTGTGAACCTACACACAAATGCCCACATGCATACACTACACACACACACACACACACACACACACACACACACACACGGCAAAAAAAACGTAATAATGATTTTTTAAACAAATATCTTATGGTAGAGTCAAAAATTGCCCCTCTGTAGGCCCTAAGAAATTGCATGTTATTTAAAAATTAGTGACAATACAATATGTTTACTGTTTACTGGTAGATAAGCAGAACAAAGTTATAGGACACATATATATTTTATCTATGAGAATATGGATATGTGCATGAAAATAGTGGTGGTGTTTATTACCAAAATGTTAACAGTGGTTGGCTCTTGAGATTAGAAATAGAAGTCAGATCTGTTCACTTCTCTGTGCTCTTGTGTTTTGCAATGAGGATTTTGAAATGTGAAACCAGTAAAAAAAAGTTTTGCAACCAAAGTGGGACTTTGATATGTACTCCCTCTTAAAGTGTACTGGAGAGTTGATGTGGTCCTCTTTGTTCGTTACTTAGCTATTACAACCTGGGACTAGGAGACTGTAAATTTTGTGGCTTTGTTGATGTTCAGTGGTTTGAATGAGAAGGGCCCCCATAGGTTCATAGAGAGTGGCACTGTTAGGAGGTATGGCCTTGTTGAAGTAGGTGTGGCCTTGTTGGAGGAAGTATGTCACTGGGGGGTGGGCTTTGAGATTTTAGATGCTCAGGCCAGGCCCAATGTCACTCTCGCTTCTTGCTGCCTGCTGATGCAGATGCAGAGCTCTTGGCTCTTTCTCCAGCACCATGTCTGCCTGCCTGTGTGTGTCCCACCATTCTTCCTGCCATGCTGATAATGGCCTACATCTCTGAATTGTAAGCCAGTACCAATTGGATGTTGTCCTTTATAAGAGTTGTGGTCTTGGTGTCTCTTCGCAGTGATAGACGCCCTGTCAAAGACATGGGGGAGCCCAGAAGTGTACTGACCAGGACTGGTTGGGGACAGCAGCTGTAGACTGTCCTCTCTGAAGTATGCCTCTGGTAGGTGACAGCAAAGGAGCAGGGCTTCTCAGAGATTCTTGTGTTTCCTAAGCCAGGAAAAGAGGCAGAGATTCTGGAAAAGTCTCCCACCTGAGTCTTTCATCAGTCCTAATTTTAAATGCTGATTCATAAGGCAGCCTTAAAAAATAAGAAAATCCTGCCTTTTTTTCCCCCTTGGTAAAGATCTTAGTAAAGATTTCTTGGTATAATCTTGGTGATAATTATTTTCTAAAGGCATTTTGGAAACCTCTTTTCTCATGATAAAGAATACTTGGTGAGTCCTTATTAATTTGTCAAAGTTTCTTCTTTTCTTTTCTTGTGTGTGTTATGAGGGCATATATGTTCATGCATACACAAGTGTGGAGACCTGAGGTACGCCCCATGTGTCCTCATTAGTTGCTTTCCACACTATTTTTTTTTGAGATAGAGTCTTTCCATTCTTTTTTATGAGATAGAAGAGATTCTCCCTGAACCTGGAGATCACTAATTTGGTTTGACCAGCTACCCAGAGACGTTCAGAGACTCTCTTGTGCTCATTGTTAAGATTATGGGTATACACCGCTGCACCCATTTTTTTTGCATGGTTTACTGGGGATCTGAACTCAGGTCTTTACACTTGTATGGCAAGCATTCCACTGGCTGAATTATCTACCTATTTCTAGTTTTTCTTATTACAGTCTAGTACAGAGAAAAGAAAGTATTTCTTCAAAAATGAGAGCAGATTCATTTAAACGCACTGATGCACTTGCTAAGCTCTGTATGGACCCTTAAGACACTGGCCTTTAAAGAATAGCTTGGTCATATTTGCATTATATTATAGAAAATTCAATTGTAGAAAAAGAAATGTATTTTCTTTCTATATTTCAAGTTGGAAGCATACTTGATTTTGAAAAATATTCTATGTCTAATAAGAAACAAAACCACAAATAATTCACTCTCAAATTCTTTTCTTTCTCTTTTCTTTCTTTCTTTTTTTTTAACAATTCTAACTTAACACAGTCAGTTGTAGATCAGTGGCCTCTGACACAATGGAACAGGGAACAGAAAGAAACACACAGACTTTGAACATCAATATTGCACCTTTTCTCTTATACTTATTTTGAAGATAATGCTGCAGAATCCTTGTTAAAAGCCTGCCTTCCCCTTTACACACCGCGAAGATACTCCAAGGTTACTGTAAGGATGGACCCTGGCAATTCTTCCTGTCTCTACAAACCTACTACCCTGGTCCATTTTCACCAAGCTAATGATGACATCTGTAGTGTTAAATGCGTTTCCTGCAGTAACTTCATGGTGGGAAAACATTGCCCACAACTTCCTTAATATGAACCCAAAACTAAAAAGAGAGGCACCATCGGCCTTTCAAGTTTTCTTTAATTGGATTTTCTTTCCCAACAGAGGTACAGTCAATGGTCAAGTCATGTGAATCCATATTCAGACAAGGAAAATCAGATAAAGCTGCTTTGGGGCACACTACCTGATCTGTTTTGTGTGTGTGTGCATGATGGTGCATGTATGTGTAGCTGAGTATGCATATTACGTATACGTGTGGGCAAGCCAGAGAACAACTTAAAAATACTGTGTCCTAGAGGGAGGAGGGATTATATGAGCAAGAAGAAGGTGAGGAGCTTGGGGGAAGTGTCAAGATCAGGACAGAAAAACCCACAGAGTTGAGCTTGTTGGAGCTCATAGACTCTGGACAGAAAGCTAGGGATCATCATGGGACTGACCTAGGCCCTCTGCATTGGGGTGACAGTTGTATAACTTTTGTGGGACCCCTAGCAGTGGGACAGGACCTGCCCCTGATGCATGAACTGGCTCTTTGAACCCTATAGCCTATGCTGGGATGCCTTGTTCAGCCTTGATGCAAGAGGGAGCAGCTTGGTCCTACCTCAACTTGATATGCCAGGCTTTGTTGATTCCCAAGGAAGACCTTACCCTTTCTGAACAGAGACAGAGGAGGAGGAGTAGATGGGGGCTGGGGTAGAAGGGAGGTGGGGAGAGGAAACTGTGGTTGATATGTAAAATAAAAGGAAGAAAAAAATCAAAAGGAAAAAAATGGGTTTAAGCTAGGCCAGGCATTCAAAACTAAAACAAACAAACACGGTGTCCTGTGAGACAGGCTCTCTCATTTTCGTGGGTCTGATCAATTAGGACAGAATGGCTGCGTGACCAGAAAACCCCAGGAAGCCTCCTATCTCTGTCTCCCCAGAAATCTTTCTGAGACTCCTGGGTCTTATTTGTGTTCTGGAGACCAAACTCAGATCTTCATGTTTGCAATGCAAATACTTCACTACCTGGGCGCTGTTTCAGTCCTCTATCTGGAAGTGTGAAATTTCTGGATCTGGGCTTTGTAAGTATGAATTCTCTGTGTGGAAAGATGCTACCATGCATCCCACATGCATCATATATGTGTCCAGGCCTGCCCCAGAACGCTGGTTTTCCTCCAAGGCTTCTTGGTTTAGTATATGGAAAATGTGACAAAATCCGGGCTGCTATTTGGAAAAAAAAAATTAAAGTGAGTCACGGTCGTTCTCATCACTCTTGGTGCAGGACACTTTAATGTCCTTTTTAGCTTAGCATTTCTAGAGACAATCTTACTCACAAGGCTAGGGTGGTTTCCAATACATGAAAACTCAGTGACAGTCGCACGCTGTTCTGATGGAGGAAGGTCATTGGTTGATTAAAGAAGCTACTTGCCCTGATAGGTTAGAACGTAGGTGGGAGGAGTGAATGGAGCAGAAAGCTGGGCGAAAGAGGAAGTGAGGTAAGACACCTCAGACAGAGACTCGACAGCTCTCCTCTCGAGGGCAGATGCCTCAGAGAGACACGATGCTCCACTCTTGCGGGCAGAGGCGAGAGCTCTGCTCTCTGAGGCACACACGATGAAGCTCCGACCCAGGATGGATGTAGGCTAGAATCTTCCCGGTAAGCGCACCTTGGGGTGCAACACATATGATTGGAAATGGGTTAGTCCAGGTGCGAGAGTTAGCCGAGAAAAGGGCTACAGCTAAAGAGCCAAGCAGTGATTAAATGAATACAGTGTCCGTGTAATTATTTCGGGGCATAAGCTAGCCAAGAGGCTGGGGTGCTGGGGACGCAGCCCCGCCGCTCCTATTACAACACTGTTCTTTTCTGTTTAGCCAGTGGGGAAAACAGTATTTAATAGATATGCTTGCAAATGCATGAGCAACTTTCTGCATTTTAAGCTCTCACCCCAGTGTCGTTATTACAGTGTTAAATGATGACTTGTAAAATGATAGTCATGATGGAAAGATGACTCTGCAGGTAAGAGCATTTTCCATCAAATCTGACGACCTAAATTCAACTCATAGGATAGAGAAGAGAACTGACTCCCTGACTTCTGACCTGCACATGATCACTGTGGCACCACACTCACCCCACAAATAAATATTTTAAAAAGCCTAAACAAAGAATGAACTACAAGATGGTACTTGCCTACAGATTCTTGGCAAAGCTTCCTTCCATCCCTGTCTTCTTCGGTCCTTCCCTCCCTCCTTTCCTCTTTCAGCCATCCTTGTTTCCCTATTACAGAGCGTCCCCTATTACATTCATAGATGAGTGTCCCTTGCTTTCTCTTATCTTTCTTGTCTTGAGCTCACAATTGTGATTCATTTTCTGTTTGTTAGACTGCTTTTTTGAGAATTATCCTGAAGCATAGCATTTGTCTGCTGCATTCTCAGAGTCCTTTCAAGCCACCACAGATAAGGGATATATTGATTTTCCAGTCATTTTGGTTAGTGGGCTGTGGAGGGAATTTCATTTTCCTGTAACTTTGAAATATTGCAGAGGGGACGTCGGATGGAGTCCTTTTGCTGGAAGCCACTTTGTTATTGCTGTTGTTATTTCTGTGTAGAAGGTGGCAACATTTTCCAATTTGTTTTCAGTCTTTGAAAAATCTGACAGTATATGCCTAACAAAAAGTGTGACTATATTCTTCTCAAAGCCATTTGTGCTTTCAAATCTCCTCTTCCTCCTCTCTCTCCATCTTTGGTTTTGAGACAGTGTCTTTCTTTGCTGCCCTGGCCCTGGAACCTGGTAATGACATGTATCCCAGGATGTCCCGGAAACTTGTCCTGCCCCAGTCTCCCAAGGACGAGGGTTACAGGCTGAGGCACCATGCTCCTTTGAGCTGATCAGTCTTCTTTGGAAGTAGCTTACTTCTTGGAACAGTTTAAATACTATATTTCTTACTTTAGTCAGTTTAAATACTATGTTTTTTTTACTGTAGTCACGATGTGTGTGTGCGTGCGCGCACATGCGTGTGTGTGTATGCATGTGTGTGTATGCGTTTGTGTGCGTGCATGCGTGTGTGTGTGTGTGTGTGTGTGTGTGTGTGTGTTTCTAGAGCATGGACTGAGCACGGGTCCTGCAGGCCAGGCAAATGATTTACCTCTGAGCTCCATGCTCAGCTTTCCAATGATTCCCCTAATAGGTTCTCTCCGCATTTCTTTCACCTGCTTTTGATTTAAAGTTCAAGTGATAGAAATAACCATCTCTCACTTTTGTTTTCCAAAACTCAGGGATTTTTTTTCACATTTAAGGAAATTGTTTTCATCTCAGTATATATCTTACATACTCTTTCTGTGTTGAATTTCTGCATTCTCCAGCAATTCTATCTCATTAGAACTAGTTTAGGTTTGTTTTTTTTTCCGCTTTATTCCTATGACTGTCAACCATATGATTCTCACTGAATGATTTAGATTCAGGTCTAACCAAAAAGACTCAATATTTCAAGAAGAGTAAGGTGGCACCTGTGAGGTGGCAGGCTGGCTGATCCCCCAGAGGCAGTATAAGAAGCCCATTTTCTCCCTTTCCCAGGACTGGGAGTAGAGACGATTAACTCTGTTAGTTCAATACATGGGGGGTCTGGCACACATGATCTCTGAATGTCTTCTTCCTATGCAGCATCCAGAGAGCTTTGGAGTCAGGTTCTTCCAATGTGATGGTGTTAAGACTGTTGAGACTTGCTTATTTCTGTTACCAGGTCAGCATCCAGCCTACGAAAGGAAGTATGTTAAAAGATTTCCAGTTACTTATTTAATGATTGTTGCTGGTTTATTTAAATCTCTTATGTCAAGTTAAAATACAGCCCGTCTGCTTGTTAATTTCAGCAGAAAAGTGGGTAAGTTGGGGCTGGAATTATACTGAGGAAGCATGGAAAGTAATCAGACATATTTTGTTCAGAATTCCTTTCTCTGGGACAAAAAAGAAAGCTTTTCTCAGAATAAGGATTTGTGTAGGTATCATGTAGAAATTGCTTGGTATGGAATCTTCTGACATATAAACCATGAACTACATTCACATCCCACTAACATGGTAACTGATGTTCGCAGCGGCACTCTGGAGACACTGTGAGATTAGAAAGGACTCTCCATCTTGCTCAAGAAAGGCCAAATTATCTGAGCACAAGCCCCACTGTCATTGGATGTGACGCTATTCAGACACTTGGAAGATGTAAAAGCAGGGATGATTTCCATGGTAACGTGATGAGCACCAGAGAGTTTGATGAATGAGAACACTCAACAAGAGTGGTTGGGAGAGTTTGTGGGTTATTTCGGTGTCAGGTCAAGAGGAGTCATTCTAAGCCTTATGCAACAGCAAAGAATATATTTTTTGAACTGTGTGATATTATATAACCATCAACATTTATGAATTTCAGAAGGTCAACTTGAAGCTGGTGTGATCTTACTTCTTCCCGTGTGCATAGGATTTTTTTTCCTCTGTGTTTATTCACCGATTCAAAAGGACTTCTCAGTATTCCAGGAAATGACCTCTTTTTATGACTGTAGTGTTAAGATTGGAGCGTCCCTCTCAGCTTTAATTTGCTGATCTGAAAGATTAATGTTGGGAGATAAAATATTTGCAACATGAATCTAGAACTTGACTTAATGATGATGACATTAGATACTTTATCATGTTATATAATAAAAGATTCTTTGTTCAAAGGTGTATACATAGTTGAGTCCATAATTTCTTTCTTTGCATAGCTTCAAGCAGAAAGCATAAAGATTCTCTTTTCACAAAACATTATCTGTAACACTTAGGCTTTCAACTAGAATATGTCTTATTTATTTATTTTCTTTGCTTCTATGTTTTTTAGACGTAGTTTCTAATATGGAGAAAGTAGAAAAATGGCTCTCAGATTTATAGTCAGACTGATAAACATGTTTCAGAAAGTTTGTGAACATGTGTTATAATAGAAGCATATTTTTTATGATGATGCTCTAATATTTCTTTTTTATTTTACTTCAAACCAAAGCTTCTCCTCCCCTCCTCCCAGTTCCTCTCCCCCACAACCACTTTACACTTCCTCTGTATCCACCCCTCCTCCACTGTTTTTCTTCAGACTCAGATGGGCCTCCTATGAATATCCGTCAGCCAAGGTATACCAAGTTGCAGTGAGACTAGGCTCCTCCATTTCTATTAAGGCTGGATGAGTCAATCCAGCAGGAGTAATGGGTCCCAAAAGCAGGCAACAGAGTCACTGTCAACAGATGGCCCCTGCTGTCACTGTCAGGAGTACCACAAGAAGACAACATTACACAACTGTAACATATGCAGAGGACCTAGTTCAGTCCCATACAATGTTGGGTTAGTCTCTGTGAGCCCCTATGAGCCCAGTTTAGTTGGTTAGTTTAGTTTAGGGTTAGCTTGTGATGTCCTTGACCTCTTTGGCTCCTACACTCCCTCCTCTTTCTCTTCCATATGATTCTCCAAGTTTTGCCTGATGTTTGGCTGGGGGCCTCTGCATCTATTTCCATCAGTTGCTGGGTGAAGCATCTCTGATGAGAGTTGGGCTAAGCATCTACCTATAAGGATAGCAGAATATCGTTAGGAGCCATTTCATTGACTTTATTTATTGCCATTTGTACCAGTGGACAGGGTGGAGTAGGATGGGGGATGGGAACAGAGAGGATCAGGTCAAGAGAGAATGGAGGGAGAGAGTACTGGGGAGACAACTAGAATCTGGGGGTATCTCTGCAATGAGCTAGAAACCTACAGCTATGGAAACTCCCAGGAATCTATGAGGGTGACAAAAGATTCCTAGCAACGGGGGGTATAGAGCCTGAACTGGCCATCTTCTGTAACAAGGCAAGACTTCCAGTGGAGAGATTGGAACACCAGCCCTACTACAAACCCTTGGACCTACAATCTGCCCTGCCTACAAGAAGTGCTGGGGTACAGATGGCACAGATATTCTGTGAGTGACCAGCTAATGATGGGTCCAGATGGGAACCCATACTCTGAGAGGGAGCTCACTCACCCCCGAGGGCTAAGATCCAGAGGCAGGACACCCCAGAGACCTATGATAGAACCAATATTTATTTTTATTTTTTATTTTTCTCCTTAATTCAAAAAATCAACTTAGCCTATGTATGTGGCCCACTGGTAGAGAGCTTACGTAGTGTGAAAGAAGGCTGGGTTCAATCCCCAGCACTTTAAAGGAGAACAGAAAATCAAAACCAAGAACAAGGCTGCATTAAGCTGGGAGATAGCTCAGCTGGTAAAATGCCCACTGTGCAAACATGAGGAGCCAAGTTCAGATCCGCAACCCCCCATGAAGGTACAGGAAACCCTGGTTTTGCAGGAAAAGGGAAGACAGGTGGTTTCCCAGAGCTTGCTAGCCAGCCAGTCTACCCAATCGGTGAGCTCCAGGTTCAGTGAGAAACCCTGCCTAAAAACTCTAAAACTAAAACAAACCAAAGAAAAAAATAGAAGACACCCAACATGAACTCTAGCCTCCATACACCACACACACACACACACACACACACACACACACACACACACACACACACCACTCTGACAAAAACAGTACAGATTCAACAACCTATTTTGCTTTTCAGTGGGGATGTATATGAGGAGTCTTAAATATTGTATATCTAAGTAGAAACAAGCTTCCTCCAAATGATATTCTCCTCTAAGTAGCATCCACCTGGAAACTCACAATGTGACCTTGTTTGAAACAGGTCCTCTGAGTATTTAATTAAAGCGAGAGTCTCAAAGTGAGAGCATCCTTGGTTAGGATGTGCACCAAACACTGTACAAGCATCTTCTAAGTGCTAGGAGAATACAAAGCCAGGGGGAGAGACTGTGTGAAGATCAAGGTGAGCAACAAAATGATGCTTCCACTAGTCAAGGAATCCTACACCCCCCGGAATCCGGAAGAGAAGAGAGGCATCTACCCTGGAGTCTTCGGAGGGGATATGCCCCATCAACACCATAGTCTTAGGCTTCCACTAAAATAGTCAATTTCTAAAGCTTTTAAGCAACCTGATTTCTTACTCCAGCTGCAGAAAACTGATATACCATTTCCCCCTGAACTTGTTATAGCCTAGTCTTCCAAATGATTGCCCGTTCCCAACAAGGTGAATGCATCTAAGATAGCTCCAAGGAACATTGGAATTCTGGTTGACTACTTGATCCTGTTGGCTTCACTTTCCCCAAGTAACCAGAATATAGCTACTTCTCACCTGCACCCTCGCTTTGCCCCACCAGGCCCCTGTCATCCTGGTCTCAACAGCTGCATCCTGGTCACTTGTCCCTTTTTTTCTTCTAGTGAATTCTTTATATGTGTTCCAGGATGATGCCTTAGAAGCAAATTCAAGCCACCGTGTGGTCCAATTCCTCTCGGAGATAGAGGTCTATCCATTGCCACCTCCCAGTGAACAGTGAGCTCATTCTCCACCACCCAGACACCCGTGCTCAAATGCCGCAGGGCACTTCCTCACACTCCCCTATAACAGCAGGTCCCCCTCATTCCAGTCCCTTCATTCCGCTGCAGGCGCCTTAGTAGGAGATCGTGACCTGGCACACTGCAGCTTTATTGGCTGCTCACCACTGCCCTCCCTTGCAGTTGTGACTGTAAGAACAGCAAGAGCTCTACCTAGCTCAGCTAGTCACTTATGTTCAGTGGTGATACTGAACAAAAACCCAGGAGTTATTTATTGAAGACTTGATTGAGTAAGGGGCAGTGCAGACCGAACAATGAGACTCTACTAACATTCACTTTCAATGCATTGGGAAAAAAAACACCCAGATTATTAACTATATGATTTTTTGTAATTTGTTTGGGATTTTATTAGTAATTAGATTTTTTTAAAGTGAATTGAAAAACATTTTGGTGTGGTGGGTTTATAGTAGAGTATTTTGACTCAACCCTTGTATCTTATATCTAAAATTCATCCAAGAACTTGAAAAGAAAAAAGAAAATTCTATCTTACTAAGGTTCTCAGTTTTAAGATTATTTTTCTTTGGGTTCACCTTATTACTTAGCTTCTCTAGGACTATGAACTAGAGGCTCAATGTCCTTTGTTTATGGCTAGAATCCACTAATGAGTGAGTACATACCATATTCATATTTTTGGATCTGGGTTATCTCACAAAGGATAGTGTTTTTTATTTCCATCCATTTGCATGCAAAATTCAAGATGTCATTTTTTTTTTTACCACTGAGTAGTACTCTAATATGTGCCACACTTTCTTTATCCATTCTTCCATTGAGGGGCATCTAGGTTGTCTCCAGATTCTGGCTATTACAAATAGTGCTGCTATGAACACAGTTGAACAAATGCTAAGTAATAAGGTGAACCCAAAGAAAAACATATATAGATGCTCCTGAAAATTGGAAGCAGACAAGATCACCAGGCAAAAGTTGGGAGCATGGGGGTGGGGGTGGGATAGGGAGAAGGGGAGAGAGAGGAGAGAAGGGGAGGGTTGGGGAGAGCTTAGGGGAGTGGGATGGTTGAGATGGAGGAAGGATGGATATGGGAGGAGGGAAGGAGATATCTTAATTGAGAGAGCCATTTTGGGATTGGCAAGAGGCTTGGCTCTGGAGGGGTTCCCAGGAGTCCACAGGGATAACTCCAACTAGGACCCTGGGCAGTGAAGGAGAGGGTGCCTGAACTGGCCTTGTCCCGTAGTCGGACTGATGAATATCTTGAATATCATCATAGAACCTTGGACTGGAGACAAATGGAGATAGAGACAGAGACTCACATCGGAGAACTGGACTGAGCTCCCAAGGTCCAGTTGAAGAGTGGAAGGAGGGAGAATATGAACAGGGAAGTCGGGGCCATGAGGGGTTGGTCCACCCACTGTGTGTCTGAGCTAATGGGAGCTCACCAACTTCAGCTGGTCTGGGACTAAACAGGCATGGGATCAAACTGGATCCTTTGAATGTGGTTGACAATTGGGGCAGACTGAGGGGGTCAATGACAATGGCACTGGGATTTATCTCTACTGCATGTACTGGCTTTTTGAGATCCTATTCTATTTGGATGCACACCTTCCTAAGCCTGGATGGAAGGAGAAGGGCCTTGGACTTCCCACAGGATAGGGTACTTTGCCCTCTCTTAGGACTGGAAGGGGGTGGGGGAAGGGTATGTGGGAGAGCAGGAGGGAGGTGGGAGGAGGGGAGGAAGTGGAAATTTTGATTGGTATTATTCATAAAGTAATAAAAAGATTATTTCCTATGAAGACTTTATTTTGATTTAAAAGATGTTTTTAAAGAACAATTAACTTGATCCAGTGAAAGCATAGCAGATCTGACCTTTGCTGTTTTTAATTTTATTTTTTTACTTCAACTACATTAAAATCATTTATAACTTTTGGGGTCATGGATGTCAGCTACTTTGTTCTTTTCTCTTTCTGCTTGTCCTTCATCCCTCCTGTCCTGGGGTTGAGAGCTACAGTCTCTGCTAAAGGTGACACTGCCGAGCACAGAAGTGACACATTAGTGGCACGGTCCAGGAGTCCCTCACTCATGCTTATCTTCTCAGCACATTGCCAAACACGACCTGATGGTGGTGTGGTTTTTCCCCTGCCCACGCACCTATTCTCTCACAGCATCTGTATCTCTTGCCTTTTAAGTTTAGACAGAATGATGACGTCCATTCCCCATGGTACCCATGTCTCCTTGGAAGCTTCAGTTAGTGCCTTCCAAATGGCCACTCTCTTCACATGTAAGTAAGGAATTTTATATCTTATTTGTAGTCAATTTTATCAAATTTATCTTTTAATTTAGACAATTATATTTTATATATATTTATATTTAATATACATAAATATATAAAAAATTTATATATAATATATATCTTTGTAGGATATTGACTCTAATGGCCACATGTATAGATGTATAGACATCAGGTACTTTTATACAGCTCTGGCCATAGTTAAAGCATCTGTGACTTTCAAAAGAGTTCTGAGACACAAGATTCTGCTACTTGTCTGACTGGTTTTGACTATCGGTCGAGATCATCCTAAATGAACTATGCTTGGCTTGAACTGATTTATCCAGAGTTGATCGTTAGACCATTTAGAGATAATTAATTATAAGACAATATTTTTCAAATTTTGCACTTTCATCAAATAATCCTTCTCTTTACATTCACTTTTCATTATAGATATAATACTACCATCAGATTGTCAGCTTGATTACAACTTTGATTCTTTAAAAAATGTATTTATTTTCATTAATTCGATTTGCTCTTTTTGTATGTAAACACAGGGCATGCTGACCACTCTCACCCACGCTCTTTCCATCCCTGCCTGTTTTTCTTCTCCCCACAAATCATGTTTATTCATCTGGTTTGGGACCCACTGAGTTTATCAGGGCCATGTGTGTAAGCAGCTGGTGGTGGGCTCAACAGTGGATTCAGGGCCTAAAGATAGCGATTTCTCCTCTTCCTAAATCTACCAATAGTCAATGGTTCAGCGGTAACATGGAGGGCTCGCAGGGCTCCTCCTTTCTGGCTGACTGTTGATAACAATGCTCTTGGATGGACCCAGTACAGGGTCCAGAGTTGCTGGGAGTCACTGAGAGCATATTTGTATTCAGTTCTTTCTAAAGACCAAGTAGCTTCCCTTAGTGAGCAGAATTGGAGGTGATGCTGTGACTAATTCTCACAGGTGGTCAATTTAGTTCCTTTATTATCTTTCCTCTGTATATAGTATGCTTTGAATCAATAAACTTGACTTTACTAATATAAAATGAGCTGCATTTTCTTTGCTCAGCTCCTATAACCTTCAAGGTCAAATGAAAATATTTCAATTTAATGTGGAGAGTCCTTAGCGTTCTGATTAATGAAGAAGGCAGCTATTTCACAAATTTACCAAATAAGGTTATTGACTTTCCATTTTCTGTTGGATGAGCAATTGGATATGCATGCCCTAACAAGTGGGGACAGAGGGGCACAATGCATGTAGAAAAGACCTTTGCTCCAAGCACACCATGGAAATCTAGTCAGCTAAAGAGCATCACATTCGTGAGCCCATTTTCTTTAAACATATTTTCTCAAAATAAAAGCAGCCAAGTAAAATGAAATTTAGCTAAATACCCAGGGCAAAGAAAAAAATAGTTCTTTTTCTTAAGTGCTAGAGTGATTTTGGAACAATTTGACTAAGTGGTTCTATTTCGATTGTAATTAAGATATGAGTTCCTCAGAAAGGCCACAGGCATTTATCTAAGATCTGTCATTTACAGAGGTGGCACCTTCTCCTACTTAACTGGTTGTTACATCTCAGTGTTCCTCATTTATCAAGTGAATAAGCCATGGTCGCTATCTTACCATTGTGATGAGTGTGAAAGGAAGAAGAGTTTTGGCACACAGAACTCAGAGTGAATAGTGCACACTAGTTCTAATGGATCTCTTGGCCACCCACCTTCACTTCCCCCTTCAAACTCTTTAATTCTGCTGGGAAAGAATGCTTTTTAAATCGAATAAAATTAAGTACATTGAAATTTTATGGCATGTCATTGTCTTCAACTCTACCCCAAAATATTATGTTGCCATCCCTTGGTTATTTTAAATTTGAGTACCCTTTTCAGGCAAACATCAGAAGCCCTTAGCTCCAGGCACTGATTCCTTGATGAACTGATTCCAAAATGGGTGTCTCTATACAGTGAATTTCAATAGGATCCTATTCATTTGATGGTTTATGGTTCTCCATAGCATCTCACAAAAAGACAAAAGATAAGTTCTACCATAAAACCCACAAGAAGGAAATGTGATAAAGGGACAACTTCAACAACTTGTGTTTACATCTACTCTTGAACCATTTAGCTGCCTTTGATTTCAATTTTATAATAAGGTAACAGTTGAGTAATGTCCACCTCCTCTAGAAGTATCAGTTCCTTTGACTTTGTCCCATGATCAACTTGGTGTTTCTTTTATTTATTTTGCTCATGTAAAATGAGAGTGCATCACATAGTTTAATAATCTGAAACATTTATGAGAATTAAAGAATGTGTCAAAAGTGAAAAATTGATTTTTTAATATATGTTTTAAAACAGGGTCTCACTATGTAAGTCAGGATTTCTTGAACTCACAGAGATCTACCAGCCTATGAATGCTGGGATTAAATGTGTGTGCCACCATGCATGGCTAATTTTTCCTTTTTTATGGACCACTATTAATTTTGTAATATTGACAATTAAAATGGCCAACTCAAAATTGCTTTCAAAAATAAAATCACTTGAAGAAATAAAATAATAAATATGTATATATAAAACATTTAAGCAAATTCTGCATCAGTTGTCTGAATGTTTTTCTTGGCACATGTTTGTATAGTTTGGTTTCTTAACATCGTCTGTTTATGCCCCCATCTCTAGGTATATCTAATTTTCTGTTCTAGCACTTGAATATTTTTAAAGGAGATATTCTTTCAATACATATCCGTGTTTGATTTCTGTGGCTGTGTAAAACACTCTGGCCACAAGTAACTTAGAGTAAGAAAGGATTGATTTCATCTTACAATTCCTGGGGCACAATCCATCATTGAGGGAAGTTAAGTTAGGGATCTGAAGACAGGAACTGCAGAGGAACACTTTTTGCTTGCTTTCTCTCTGACTTGCACAAGTTCCTGATCTCCTAGCTGTTGTAAATCACAGCCCAGTAAATTGTACCTCTCTTAGTTGTCTGGGTCTTCTTAGATCAGTTTTCAATGAAGACACTCCCTACAGGCATGCCCACAGATCAACCTGTTAAGGACAGATACTCATTTGAGGTTCCTTTTCTGGATGATGCTATTCTGTGTCAAGTTGATCGCTAGTTCTAATGGAGACAATATATATTTTTTTCTATTATTTTCAATAAAAGTTGAAACTTTCATATTAATGATGTGATTAATTGATACTGTAATTGTCTGTTTTTAATAAATACAATTCATTGGCACCTTAACTGACATTTAAAAAACATTCTGCCCATAGTTGCTGTAGTACCCAGTGAGCACACAGTGATCTCTATGAAAAGGGAACTATCCTCATTTTTCTAATTTTTAATACCAACATGTAAATATTTCTCCCTAACCATCTTCATACACTGGCACTTTTACTTTAGTTAGATCACCCATCTCAACAAATATTCAAAGAAGATAAAACTCAGTACATAAGTTCTCTATGATTTTAATTAATTTGTTCATCTTATTACAATTATTAACATAAAAATTTCAAATTACTGAGATTGACATTTCCTTACATGCCTATGTTGTGATTTGTAAGCTTTATCAAACTTAGTTTAGGACAGAAGCCTTCTGCATTTCCTCCCATTGTAGCTTAGATAAGAAATTTATTGTGATAAAAGTCACTTTATTAATAACAGGGCTGCTGCACCTGCTAGGTCACAGCAGTTACGGGTACCTGCAAAGGGCCAGAGAAAGCCAGTGAATATTTTAGCATGGATGTGGGAGGGGCTTTGAGGCCTTGTTCCTATTGGCCACGCCTGGCTGTGGGAAGAAGAGTTAGTAATTTTTAGGGCGGTGATCTGGGGTAGCTTGCCTCCACTGGCAATTCAGAGCATTCTTTAAAAAACAGCCAGAAGACAAGAAGTTCGAAAGGGTATGTTTGAAGGGTCTTGAAGGGGTAGGAGGGGACTGAAAGGCAGGATCATCATTAAATACTTGTATACATGGATGAAAATTCTCAAAGAATAAGTAAAAATTTAAAAAGTCACTCTGTCAAGTTCTTCCTACAAATCGCAGCATTGAAGAGTATGGTCAGTCATCCACTTCTCATCTGGAGCATTTGGCCCGTTCTTATAGTCTATCAGAATCACTTAGTCATCCCTAAATTTCATCCAGGCAAAACCTAATAGCTACCCTTTATTTGTTCTTTAAAAACTGTGATTCTGTAAATGCTGTAAGTTGAAGTTTTTCAGGGTGCCAGTCACTGAGGAATTTAGTATATAATTATGACTAGTCTTTAAGATTTAAGAAAATTTCTTTTTAAGAAAATATTGAATATCATCTTAAATATTTAGGTTAATATAAAAAGACATTGGGCATATACCCAAAGGATGCTCAAACATACCACAAGAACACTTGTTCAACTATGTTCATAGCAACATTATTCATAATAGCCAAAGCCTGAAAACAACCTAAATACCCCTCAACTGAAGAATGGATAAAGACAATGTAGACAGCTACACAATGGAGCATTACTCGGTGGCAAAAAATAATGACATCATGAAATTTGCAGGCAAATGGATGGAACTAGAAAAATACATCCTGAGTGAGGTAACCCAGACCCAGAAAGACGAGGACAGTATGTTCTCACTCATAAGTGGATAGTAGAAGTAAAGCAAAGGATAACTAGGCTACAGTCCACAGCTCCAGAGAAGCTAGGTAACAAGGAGGGCCCTAAGAAGGATGCATGGACCTCCCTGAGAAGAAGAAATAGATGGGATATCCTGGATAAACTGAGGACAGAGGATTAAAGGGGAGGGGATGAGGGTATGGGAACATGAGGGATCTGGATTGTTGATATGGGGGGTAGGACGGAGGGGGAAAGTAGAGAAAGAAATACCTTGATGGAGGTGACCTTCATGGGGTTAGGGAAAAACCTGGTACCAGAGAAACTCCCAGGAACCCACAAGCAAGACCCCAGCTAAGACTCCTAGCATAGTGGAGAGGGTGCCTAAACTGGCCTTCCTCTGTAATCATATTGGTGACTGTCCTATTGTCTTCATAGAGCTTTCATCCAGTAACTGATGGAGGCAGATGCAGAGATCCATAACTAGTCAGTGGGCCAAACTCCAGGAGTCCAGTTGAAAAGAGGGAAAAGAGATTATATGAGCAAAGGGCTTCAAGATCATGATGGGGAAACCTTGACTTGAGCTTGTGAAAGCTTCTGGACTCTGGATAGAAAGCTAGGGAGCTATCATGGGATTGGCTGAGACCCTGTGCTTCTGGGTGACAGTTGTGTATCTATTGTGGGGCCCCTAGCAGTGGTACCAGGACCTGTCCCTGACTCATGAACTGGCTCTTTGGATCCTATTCCCTATGGTGGGTTGCTTTGCCCAACCTTGATGCAAGGGAGAGGAGCTTGGTCCTGCCTCAACTTGATGTGCCATGCTTTGTTGACTCCCATGGGAGACCTTATCCCTTCTGGAAGGAGACAGATGGGGTGGGGTAGAAGGGAGATGGGAGGAGGATATGAGAGAAGAGGAGGTAGGGGAAACTGTAGTTGGTATGTAAAATCAATACATATATAAATATAAAGAAAAAGACATTTTAAATAATAAATAAAATAAATAAACATAAAACTTAAATAAATTTAAGTAAAAAAGGCATGCTGTTGTTGGTTTACAAAAATGTATGTTGCTATTTTATTTAGTTGCTTGTTTGTGCAAGTGTTGTTTACAAGCATATACATGTGGGGGAGAATGTTCACCTCACTTGAGGACTTGTGTAGGCCAGGGGTCAATGCAGGTGCCAGGTCAATGCAGGTGCCATTATTACTCTGTTGCTCTCTCTCTCTCTCTTGAGACAGGATCTCTTACTGAAACTTACCTTAATGGTTAGTCTGACTGGCCCAGTGAGCCAGCAGGATCCACTCCATTCCCAGTGCTGTGGTTACAGATGCATGCCATCACAACCTGCTTTGCATGGATTCTGGGGTCCTAAACTCACGGACTCACGCTAATTCAGCAAACACTTTACCCACTGGACCGTCTCCTCAGACATTTTAAAGCTCAGCTTATTTGTATTACAGACTATATGGAGGGTGGTTGCTTTTACTGCGCATACAGAAAACATTTGGATATTCTGATGCCGTAACTTCTGCTCCTGGAGGCAGAATATTGCAGTTTATTTGTCAAGGTCTGTGAGCTCCACACCATCAATTCCCAGTACGTTTCTGCTCCATAGATTTCTTAATTTAATATGAGTATCATTTCTTATATTATGCTCCACTAAAATTGCATGTACATTATCACTGCAGGAAAAAAGTACATGAAAAATCTTTCCTGTGTTGGATTTTTTAAATCGAATTTACAATAACATTCACAATAGTTCTGGCTGCTTTGTCTATGAGCCATGGTCCAAGACTCATTCTGATTCTGTGACTTAGATGAAAAGAAACTTTGAACATCGTTGAGCTAACGCCGTTAATTTTCCGTTTGCAGCCTCCGCCGACAGTGACTAGCAAGGCTTTGCTTCGCAGTGCGCCAAACTTTGCAGTTAATGGAACCTTCACATTAGCGGCCATTACTGCACAAAGAAAATCTGCTACCAAAGAACAAGTGACATTAGCTTAGGAAGTGCTGTCACTGCATTGCGATGAAGTCTTTCTTCTCAGAGTGATGGATTCCAGCTCCGAAAATGCATTTCCTTGATCATCGTTTTGGAGCAGGCATGCCGAGTAAATACAAAAAGTAGATGCTGACATATTCTTGATAGATTGGAGTCTTGAAGTCGTTATGTGAAGCTGCCTTGAAGGCAGCTGGTGAGGATTGAGAACCGTCTTGTAGGAGTTGCATATTCATCATAGACCTTTTATTCTTTACTTTCTAGTTCTCTTTTCTTTTAATTGCTCCTTCATTGTGAACTTTCATATAAAATGGAAATTAAGTTTAATTCATTAAATATGTATTGTCGTTTGAAAGCTCATTCCTGCTGAGAGGGCTTAATGCAGAACGAAAAAGAAAATCAGCCACTAAAATAAATGAGGGTCATAGAGAAGCCACACTGGTTTATAGCATAAAACACTAGGCAAAGCCCACGGTGAAAGTGCAGCTAGTGTGCCATGTGCACCCTATGGAAGGAGAACTCTGCCTCGATTTTAAGATTTTAGTGTTCGCTCAAGTTACATTTTCCGCATTGCCCAATGCCAACTGGCAGGCTGATACTTTTCTGCGCTATGTGGCCTGCATGCTAACTGGTTGCCATGCCAGGCAGCTGGTAGAGGCAGAGACAACTGTACTATGTTTTCCACATGCTCCTTTTCCAGTTCATGCTGTCCCATGAGTGTCAGGTCTCAGCCACATTATGCCTGGGTGGGACAAGGAAGGAGAGATGGCGTGTCACTAGTTGTCTTTCATATTTAACCATGTCTTCAAATGAGCAATCTCTCACTGCCAGACAAGACCATAGTCATCGCTTCAATCTGAAAGAGTCCTTCAAAATTCATCTAACCTGAAATATCACAGACAGATATTTAAGGCTGGACTTTGGAACAAGAGTGAACCAGAGCTGAGGTAGCCTGACAGGATATGTTATTAGGTCAATGTTATAGCATACCATCCTCCCTAAGGCAAAAAAAAAAAAAAAAA
>NC_022030.1:51981130-51988251 GCF_000317375.1 Microtus ochrogaster | reverse complement strand
CCCCCCCCCCCATGCAGCCAACACAATCAGGCCTGTTGACAGCTGATAATTCACTCAGAGAAGGTAGCAGGATGAGGAAGAACGTCAGAGCATCACTGGACCTTTATCTAAGACTACGGTACTCACTCTTGCATCTTTTAGCAATTTGAATGCAATTCTGCCCTAATTTCATATAGTCTGGGGTCTTGGGAGATGCTAGGTGTGTAGACTGGGGGAAATTAACAGAAAGTGAACTCATCTAAATGAGCCATTCTTCATACTTAGTAAGGTTTTCCAGGACAGCAACTTTCGGGTTACCCATGCCCCTGCAAGCAAACTTAGTGAGCCTAATAACTCATTTGTTTCCCAAGGTAAACTTTGGTGGTATTGTGTTTTGGTTTGTGGTTGGGACAATATAAGGAGAGGGCATAGACATTTATACCTCTTCAGGAAAGGAATGCTCACCAAAGGTAGAGCAATTGTGTTTGTGAAGTTCTCCCTTACTGAGCTCTACCTTCCCACTGTCATGACTGTGCTACACCAGAAACAGATGAACACTTACTGTCAGAGTTTATTGAACAGTAATAAATTCACAAGGCCCAGCAATTTCAGGACAGCAATTTCCAGATAATCCTGGTAACCTTGGTATTCTGGCTGAGATGGATATGGGCTTCTTTTATTCCAATCTTAATTGCTAATATTATTTCTCATACTATACTCACACAATAAGCGTGTTTGCATGTGTGTTTGTAGTTTACAGGATAAATACAAGTTAAAGAGATTACAGAAGAGCTCAAGAGCTTCCAGAAGTGGTCTGATAGAAATTCAAGCAGATTCTGTATTGGTAAGATAATGAGCCCCAACCAGCAGGAAAGGAGCTGCTGCCAAAGCTGTGGGAGATTCAGAGTTGAGAGCGAAGCTGCAGAGTTCAGTCCAGCTTCAGGTGAAAGGGAAGAAGTGTGTCAGTGCAGGAATGGCAGATCCAGGTCTGTACGAGTGAGCAGGCAGACAGGAAGATGGAGGTTGAGTGGGCTGTGGAAACAGCAATGAACGGAGCTGAGCTTAGACCTCAGGACAGTTGGGAGCTTGTCACTCCTTAGTGTACACACCAGGTATCAGATAACCATGCCATTATAATCACAGATGCCCGTTGTTTTCTTGGGTCAAGGTAAAGAAGTTACACCCTTTCCTGAGTCTGGTGTGCCCAGAATGTCTTTGGGCCTGGTTTCTTTGATAAGATTTAAATACATATATGTGCTTCTAGAGTCTCAGTTCACCCAGATTAATTTATAGGATGCCATCCTTTCTACTTCAAGAAATAAGTAATTTACCAGCCTGTGCTACATGGGTGGTATCAGACAGATGGTGGTGCTTCTTTGATTAATGGTTTAAATTTCACTTCACTGGTTTAATGATAGTTCTAACTAAGCATTTGCAGATCGTTCTTTTAATTTGGAAAGCAAAGAAATTTGTTTTCAGTCATGGACTTGAAAAAATCATTTTAAAACATAAAAATGTATGTGGATTTTAACAAGTTCGTTATGGTTAATATTTATCTTTTTCTAGAAATTAAGAAAAATAAAATATAAGCTGCCTTGAAACTGGAAGTTTTCTTTAATATTTGGGTGGATTTGAGAGAAAGCCGTTGTTCTCAGCACTGTATTAATTTGCTTGTATGCCGTGTTCTGACTGTTGTATATATAGCAGGTAGTTGTATTTCTTCAACCAGGCTGTAAACAATTTGAAGACTTTTTATTATGTTGTTATTACTCCTTACATTTTAGTACAGTTTCCATATTGATTTAGTGCCTGGGTTTACTGGCAGGGCAGTCAATAAACCTGAGTGCTTTTATCTCTAAACAGAATCCATTTAACTGTTCTCACTGGAGCCTTGTCATCTGTGAGGGTCAGTCAGTGATCAAGAAGATGAACCTGAATTCTATAGTTCCTGAGCACATGGAATACACCACGAGGAAGCAGTGCCTTTTCAATAAGAGAAATGAGATTGTTAAGACTTATTCCCCCCATAACCCAGCTTCTTCTTATGGAATTACTGTGTGGGACAGCAAAGCTCACAGTCTCAACTTTGCAGAGCAATGACCTTTTGCAAATGCATGGGCCGTGTAATGCTCAGTTCAGGATTGAGCATATCTAATACATGGAGGACTTTCTCTTCCACTTCTCACTATGTCTCATACGTCAACACAGTTAAATTCATTTATTATAGATTAATTTTGTTTTCTTGTTTATGGGTTAACTATGCTTCTTGTATTCATTATTTTTTCCATCACTATGATAAAATTCTTGATAAAGCAAAATAAGGGAAAAGGGATTTACTTTTGCTCATGATTAATATAGACTCTAATATTCCAGAAATTATTTTTAATTTCATGTACATTTTCCAATGACTCATTTACTTCCTGAGTACATTATTCATATTTATTTTGAGGCACTTGCCTGGAATTCCAATACTATGATTACCTAGGGCTCTTTCTCTCTTCCCACACTTTGGGTGTTTGGTTGTAAGATGCTATAATACGTTTAAATTTTAATTTCAAATATTTTATTTGTTGCATTGTGGAAGATCTGCGAAGTAGGGCATCTCTCTGAAGAAGGTTTTCCTTTTCCTGGTAGGGAAGTACTAATTATTGGCTATCACGATCCATTCTACATACAAGTTGAATAAAAACTATATTGCCATCCTAATAAGGCTAGTCTATCTTTATTTTATTCTTCTGAACAGGGCATAGTTAATCCTGATGAAATTCTGAACTATAGTTATATTATTTTATACCCAGAAGACAGCAAAAAAAATGTTACTTTACTGGATTTTGACTTAACTTTTGGTATCATGTTATATAAAGACACAGAATTCAACTATGTCCTGGAAGAGTATCCTGCTTTCATTTCTGTGGCTGTGATGATATACCCCAATGAATAGCAATTTTGGAGAGATAGGGTGTATTCAGCTCACATTTCCAGATTATGGTCCCTCATTGCAGGAAGGTCAAGGCAGGAACTTGAGCAGCTGATGACATTCACAGTCAAGATCAGAGAGAGAATAAATGTATGCATGTTTAATTGCTCCACTCACTGTTTTCACTCTTACACAGTTCAGGACCCATCCCAGGAAGTGATGCTGCTCACAGTGGGCTGGCTCCTCCCACATCAATTAGCATTTGTAGTGAAAACAGTCCCACACAGGAAGGCTCACAATCCACCCTGATCTGGATAAGCCCTCGCTGAGACTCTTCTGACCAGGTTTTAGAGAGTGAGGTTGGCAGTAAAACCAAGCATCCCAGAGAGGGGCTGTCTCTAGGAGGCCTGTAATTTTTGTCTCTCAGCCCTACATAACTGTCAATGGTTGTATTGGTTTCTCCGACCTTCTATCAAAAGCAAACTGTGACTCAGCCTCTCTCCTGAATAAGGTATGAGGTTCCAAGCCTTTCCATTCTCCATTCACTCACCCAATCTCTGATGACTTTTATAGACTTTCTATATTTTTTGTTTGTTTCTGTAGAGGCATTGTTTTGCTGCAAACCTATCCATCCTAATCCAAAGTTAAGTGGATAAAGTAAAAACTTTAAATCTGAAAGACCCCAGCTTAGCTGCTGTAATGTCATTTTGCAAAGCCTTCACACAAACAAATGTAATTTCAAGGTAAAGTCAGTACTCCTAGGCAGTCAAACAGGATATCTGTGGTCAGACACCAGGCCTAGGAGGGGAATTAGCAGTTCTGGGAAAAACTACATGTACCCTAGATAGGGCCAAGTCTGCTATTATTATCAGACCTTCATGTCTCTGGGGAACTTGTCCCCTAAATGAACCCATCGCCTCATTCGAACTGACCAATGAGATCCCTATAACCATGCATTGCTACTGTATGCCTGCTTTTGCCACCCTTTTCCTATAAAAATACCTTCTCCCAGCCTGCAGGCGCGCAAGTCCTCTGAAAGGACTTTGCCGCCCACAGGTACCTGTGCCCACCCAATAAACCTCTTGCTAATTGCAGCCAGTGGTCTCGACTGTTCCTTGGGTTAGGGGTCTCCTCCTGAGGGAAGGACCATTCTGAGGGTCTTTCAAATCAAACACACAATTTTAAAATCACTCTCAATTATCAGCAAATTTCTGCTTCAACTTTTACTTACATAAGACAATAGAAAATTATCACCTTCATGTGTTTTAGTTTTGCAAACTTTGGAATAATTAGAATAAGATTATTGCATGAGTATTAAATGTCACCAATAATGAAGATCATCTGCACCAGATCCAACTGTCAGGTTTCTTACCTCCGGATCAGAAAGTGTAAAAGATTGCAGGAAAAATGTGGTTAACACTATAAAACTGTATAAGTTCGCTTGAAAGAACACAAATGTTCCTTACTTCCACTCTCCATACCATGTAATGACTAAGTCTTTTGTGAGTTAATTATCATCCACTCTATGATAATTATCTGTAACATAGCATTAAATGCATAAGTAAATACAGACTTTGCCAAGTAGTGGCCAGAGCTATAATTATTTTTTTCCTAGAGAGTGGTGGAATCCTCATCAGATTCACAATAGTGATTTTGATTGTGTATGATGCTAGTTTCAAACTCCATATGCTGAGCTGAACAGAACAGGGAAGAGTTTTGGGACACCAGTAAAAGACCAATATAAATTATGAACCTAGCACTAAAGAAATTTGTTTACAAAGAAATAGGAAATATTTTCAATAAAATGATAAAAGACAATTTCTCCAGTTTATGGAAAGAGATGCCAATATAGGTATTACAAGAGGCATAAAGAACAGAAAATAAACAAGACCAGAAAAAAAATTCTCCACTTCATATTATAGTTAAACATTAAAATTAGAGATCAAAGAAAGGGCACTGAGAACTGCAAGAGAAAAGGGCTAATTTAAAGATAATGCTTTACCAATCAGAACAACAACTATTTATTAAATAGAATATTTAAAGCCCAGAAGAATTTGGAAAGATATACTAAAAATTTTGAAAGTCCACAGATTCTAACACAGACTATTATACCCAGCAAAATTACCTGCCATAATTGAATGAGAAACAAAAAAAATTATATAAAACTAAGTTAAAGGAATTCATGACTGATATATCATATATACAGAGGATACTTAAAGGAATACTGCAGACTGAATGCAAAGATTAATATCTACTAGATCACAGGGAAAATAAACATCACTACAACAGTTAAACACACAAGGACATGCAAAACATCTTATATGAGAAAGTTTATATAAAATTGGGCTTTCCCTAAGGAAGTATTCTGTTCTCAAGAGAGTGATTTTTATTTTCCAAGTACTATGTTTTCAATGTTTTATATGGGTGTATATAAAGTCATATATTCCAAATGAATTGATATATTACTTATTCATTTCTTTTCAGTGACTGAATGAAGACCAAGGATAGTCAGCATAATTCTAAACAAAAGAAATTTCACTGAAGAAATGATCATATCCCCGTAGCAATAAAACCAGTATGATACTGGCACATAGCAAACCTGCAAGCCAATGGAACAGAACGAAGGGACCACAAAGACGTCTATGTGACTATAACTACCTGATTTTTGACAAAGACACTAAGCAATTGCTCACTAAAGAAAAGACATACTGTTCAACAAAGGATGCTGAGAAACTTGCATATCAACATGTAGCAGAATGAGACAAGAACTTTATCTTCCAGCCTACACAAAACTCAGCTCCACATGGATCAAGGACCTTAATATAAAGATAAAGCCAGAAGAAAAAAAGCAAGCAAACAAACAAAAAACATTTGGATTCAGTATCGGTAGCCTGGGCTTTTAAATTTGTATAGGACCTTCACCTTAGCATTTGGTTAATTGTTTTCTACAGCTGAAGAAAAGGTACATGTGGATCTTCACTGTTTTTCTCTCAAGGATTTTCAAGTGTGTGTTCCATCTAAAGCTCTTTGTGCTTTATAGTAATGAGGTGATGTTCCCGCAGAGGAAAATGGTGCAGATGATGGCTGTTTTGTTCTCCTGAAGGCAGTGTTCCTTTCTGCTGAGAGATAAGACACTCTGTGCACATTTCTAGAGTGAACTGGTCTGAGGAGAAATAGAATGTTCTCAATATCCTTGTTCCTCAAATAACTTGGTGATGTAAACGAGTGACTCAGAGGGAGAGAGGAAGGGAGCTAATATGTAATTTAAAGAAAAACCACGTAGATCCACCTCCAGGTTCCTCTCCTCATTCAGTTGCCTCTTTTAAAGACAAAAATAAGGAAACAATGGAGAGGAAGAGAGAGAGATTGCCTTTCCTCATTGACGTAGTTCATCTCCCCCAGGAGAATGAACACAGTATAGCTCTATGGACTTTCCTTCATGTCCATTGCCACATTTACAGTTTTACTCCCCCATGTGTCTGAACAGTGGTGTTGGTCTATCCCTCAATCAAGTCAATGTGGGAGACAGACTTTGGGAGGGACATGGGACCCCTGATTCCTGGAATGTCTGCTCTAATCTCTTTTGAGTGAAGCAAGAGCCTCTGACCTCCTTGAAGGCAAAAAACCACAACAGAGGCTGTGGTTGTCCTTTGCCTGGTTTGCCATGCTGCATCTTACTGTAATCTCTGTTCTGTTCAGAGATTCTCTTCTTTGGGGCTTTAATGGACCAGCTGCTTCATGACTTACCCTATGGATAATTTTATCCTGAAGGGATCCGAGGTCCTCAGTGCAACTACTTGCAAGAAACTGAATCCCACCCCCACCTCCTCAGTGATCAGGGAAGTGCGTCTTCCCTCAGTGAGAGAAGGGGCTTTTCCCAGTTAGTTTAATAGGTGGATGCTTATTTATAGATTTAGTGTCTGTATATACCATTAGAAGGTGGACTCCAGCCCTTGCTCATGCTAGGCAACTGGTCTATTAGTTATATTTGAATGCCTGCTCATCACAATCTAGACTCACTTGGAAAGAGAACTTGAATGGAGGATTCAGATCAGGTTATATTATTATTGGAGACTTTCATGCTTGTTCGCTGAGAGAGGATAGAAAATACCCACTGGTTGTGGGCAGCACCATTTCATGACCTGGGCCGTGGACCTCTATGGCTGAAAAAAAACCAGCTAAGAGGAACAAGCCGGGAACATGGGTGCTTTTATATCTCTCTGCT
>NC_022030.1:51960959-51975012 GCF_000317375.1 Microtus ochrogaster | reverse complement strand
CCGGCGCCGCGTCTGCGCCGCTGCTCCGCCGGCGCCGCGTCTGCGCCGCCGCGTCTGCCTATCTCTCTGCTCTTGACTGAGGTTGTATTATGACTAGCTGCTAGAGTTCTTGCCTTCACTTCCATGAGATGACAGACTATACCAGTTGTCACCTTGACAAAAACCTGGAATCAGGAAGAAGAAACAACAACTTGAGAATTCCCTAAACAAGTTGGCCTATGGCCATGTGTATGGAGGCATTTTCTTAACTGCCAGTTGATGTGTTATGGCCTAGTCTATTGAGGGTGATTTCACCCATAGGTAGTGGGGCCTGGGCTATATAACAAAGATAGCTGAAAATGCCCGGAATATCAGGCCAGTAAGCAGCTCCTTAGTGGTCTCTGCTCCAATCCCCAGCCTTAATTTCCTGCCTTGTCTTCCCTTAATGATGGGCTGTGCTCTACCTGTAAGAAGAAATCAGTCCTCCTCCCCAAGTTGCTTTTGGTCATGGTGTTTCCACAGCAACAGAAAGCAAACTAGAACAGACTGTTACTTGGAATGATAAGCCAAGCAAATCCTTTCTTTCCCTAAATTGTTTTCGGTCATGATTTTTTTTTATCATAGCAATAGAAAAGAAACTAGGACAGGGGCTATGTAGGAGAGTGAAAAATACTGAACAAAATGCCTGTCATTTGATGTCAATGTGTTCCTAGTCAACTGGAACTGGCATTAAAAAAGAGAAGGGATAGCAAAAGCCTTCTGTTGCTTAAAGCTTGTGGTGCTATTCAGAGACTCCTTCGTGCTCATCTTTCAGGGTACCATGTTAATCTCCTGGGAAGATGTAGTAACGCAGTAGGTGATTAGGAGGGGGAGTGAACCTAATGCCATGCTTTGTGGGTGCCCCTTCTTATGGGCTCTGAGGTACTTGAGGAAAGCAATGCCAAAGAAAGACCATCCATCCACTGCCTAAGCTTCCTCCTGTCCAAGTCAGCATGCCGGAAAAACCAGGGCCGTCTTGGCCAAGAGCCTCCTTTTCAAAGTGGGCTCTACTTCTCATCACACAGTTTGGCAGGTTTCGCACTTTTTCCCAACCTAGTCCTTTTTTCTTGGAATAAGTCCTCACAGGGTTCATCTAGAAGGAACTGATCTACATTTGAAGGGACATAGCCCTTTGTGTGGTCATGAGTCCCCTAGAAATGAAGTATGGAGCACCCTTTCTTATCTTAAACCCTTCCCTTTAGTAATTATTCATTTGTCTTCCCTTCCTTTGTCTTATTCTTCTGTATACTATTGTATGCATGTGTATTGAGCATCTCTCTACTACACAGAGAGACATAGCCTGTTCTGTTCTTGGCAGCTTGGAGACATCTGAAAACAAAGTAAGATAAAACCAAACATTAAAAATGAATCTTACCTTCACAAAATTTACTTTCTGGTTGAATATCCTGACAGTCAATACAATCAATGACTTTAACAAATAGAAAGGCAAGAGTCATAGAAAATGCAGGGTATGGGGTCATATGCCATACTCAGTAGGGTGGTCCAGATACTCCTCTTTGAGAAGTTGACAAAGGGCAAACAGAGAGAGTTGGTAAGAAATAAAGTTGGAGAGGGTGGAAAAGAGACAGAAGGAAAAAGACTTTGCAGGTGATTTATGCTTTACTGCGACTGAGTGAGGCAGAAAGAGGCATTAGACATACGCTGACTCATGGTCTTAAAGGATGATTCACAACAGGAAGTACCCATCAATACTGCAGGTCCCTTGGGATGTGTAGCTGGTTTCTGCAGATAAAGCCTGTTGTGCTGTCTCACCCAGTGAGGCTGCAGGCAGATGGTGCTGCTCTTTTGTCACCACTTACGTCTCACTCTCTTAATGACAGACATGCTCAGATCCTGACAGTGTTTGAACTACTGTAGGTGGCTGCTTCTCCGGAAATCCTCTATAGTCCTCGCTGCTGACATTTGAAGATGAACTGGCCCCAAGAAACTCATATACTTCATACTAGGTACCCAGGTGATGGTGCTGTTTGGGAAGGTAGTGGCATCTGCTGGAGGAATAGCCGTGCTAGAGGAAGTCAGTCTTTCAGAGTGGATCTCCAGATTTGACAATTCACTCTACTGTGCCCTTTCCCTGCTTCCTGATGGCAGATGCGATGTAAGCATCCACCTCTCTGTGCTGCTGTGCCTTCTCTGCAATTACAGATCTCCCCTCCTTAAACTGTAAGCCTGGAAAAGTTCTTCCTGCTGAAAGATGCTTCTCGTCAGGTCTTTGGTCACAGCTGCTAGAACATAACTGATTGGCTCACCTTCTCTGTGCCTGGACTCTGTTTGTCTGGATATTGCCTTTCTATTGTCTGCTCAACCCCAGCTTCAATAGATCTTCCCTGCTCTTTTACCCATTTGCATTTCCCCCATCACTTCTACTGGCCCCAGAAAAGCACATCCTATAGCTCAGGCTCTGTCTCCAAACATCTGAAGTCACAAGCCTGAATGGTCTCACATCCGGATGACAGCACACGTTCCAGCCGTACTTCTCCAGTTGCATTCATACGTGTGCTGATCTAACTGCATAACCCACCTCTGCTTTCTCCATCAGTCTCTACTGTGTCTTTGTTGCACTGCAGACAAGAACTGAGAAAACACAGATGCACAGTCTCACTGATCAAAGATGTAGAGAATACATTGATTATCTCTGTGATAAATGATCACACACTGTGTCTTAAAAATGAGTATTTCAGAGTTTTGTTTCTCTGCACTGGGAATCTTAATGTGGACTAAGCTAATTTTTTAATTTATTAACTCTCATATCTCAGTTTTCCTACCTAAGACCTTGTGAAGCAACTGCATATATATTCAAAATGATTCTTCTTTTCCAGCTAGGAGTCTATGAAGCACATTAAGTGGACGTTTTTAGAACTTAAAAAGTTGGCTTATTTAACAAGAAAATGGGACAAATAATTTTTCGTTGGTTATTTGATGAGGAGGAATATGTTTTGAACTGCATTTGCTCTGAGAGAATTATTTATTGATATCCTTTTTAAATGTGTTATTAAATTTGCATTTTTACTGTTGCATAACCCTAACCCCTAGCAACACCTGTTATCCCATTTGCCATGTTTAGGTCTTTTCCTAACCTTGAATTTTTATTTATTGATTTATTGGCACAGACACAAACATGCATTTTCTAATATGTGGATAATAAAAACATTGGGTCTATCCTATGTAAAATATAAAACTCTAATTCTGTTGCACTGGAGACAATGTGGAAGGATGGACCACAGCCACAGGTTTGGTTTCATTTGATTTTTGAGGTTGTAGGATCAGTGAACAAGAGAGTCTGAACTTTGCATGTAATAGCTCTTAAGGACCGTTGATTGTCAATTCATTGGCCAGGGTTCTGCATCTGTTCCTGGAGTTTTCATTCAATAACCAATAGCTTCTGAGAGAAGCATTAACCGTGCATTCAATTCTCTTCTTAACAGATGGGCTTATGGGAACAAGATGCACGAGTGAAGTGGTTTCTTAGGGGCACTGCAGTCAGTTTGAGTGAAATGAAGTCAGTAGAATATTTTTATCTTCCAAGATCAAATAATAAGTAACAAAATTTGAATGTTGTACTTGAAATGGTAAACTGAGATGAAAAAGATGATATGTATCTCCCTTTTTACATTTATTGAAATATTAATAATTTAAAAGAAATTGGAGTTTTCAGTACTGCTTAGTATGAAGATAAACCTCTTGCCACAGTCTACCATATCTCTCTGGAAGGTAGTCTAATGACCGCTCCATGTGTTCAAATCCTAATGATGAAAACCCAGAGGTGTTTGTTATCTTATGTATCAAAAGGGAGTTTCTAGGTATGATGGAGATCTAAGACCTTGCGATGGAGGGATTCTTCTGATGTATCCAGGTAATTCCACTGAATTACATGTAAGTTTTTAAAAGCAGAACGCTTCTCTGGTTGAAGTCAGATGGAAATCCGATCGGGGAAGACAAGTAAAAGTGAGTCAAGTGCCAATGAGCAATCCTTCCTCGCTTTCGTCCCTGCTGCAGTGATTAAAATGCTCTAACAAAAGCAAGCTAAGGGTGAAAAGGTTTATTCTGCTTCCCAGTTCAAAGGTCATCATGGGAGGGAAGTCAAGGCAGCAGGCGTTTGAAGCAGCTGGTTCACACTGCTTCCACATTCAGGAACCAGACAGCAATGCGTGTGTGCTGCTATTCAGCGTCTATCTCCGCTGATGCCTTCCAGTACCCTCTCCAGAGAGTGGAGTCACCCACGACATGTGTGTGTTCCCACCTCAGTCCATGCAATCAGCATAACCCCTCGCCAACACGCCCAGAGGCTACCCTCACCTAAACAGTCCCTCACAAGTATGTTTAGAGGCTTATCCCCTCTGTCAGTCTACGTTCTGTCGAGGCCATGGCATTCTACAAGTTGGAAAAGGTCCCTGGAGCATGTGTAAAGAAGCACGGACAAGATTATGTAGACATCTTCATCCTAGCACAGAGAGTCCATGGCTACTCTTCTGATTAATTTCAAGCCACTAAGTCTGTGGTGAGTAGGAACAGCAGCAGCAGTACAGAATGAATGAAACATTTACAGCGTCTAGGTAATGCCGAGCATGCCCCTTGCATGCATGTTCTGCATTAGTCATTTCATGAGAAATACGGATGGCAAGTCTGTTTTGACAAAGCAGAAATACTTCCTCTTTGGGACTTGTGGCATTCTTATCTTTGATTATAAGCCAGAGAAGTTTAGAAAACTAAACCTACAGCTCTCCTTGCTTATTTCATGGATTAGTTGCATCTGCTCCTACAGAAAATATACTTCTGTCAGAAATGTCTTTTATCTAAAAGATAACTTTGATTGTTATTTCGTATTCTGAATAAATCTTTCACTGGGGCATGGTGGAGGGCAGCGAGACATGGGTCAGTTTGGCTGAGCTGTTTAAATACCTCCTGCTCCCTGATGAGTCAATCTCAGCTGGAGAATTAAAGACAGGAAGGAAAAATTATAATGGGGAGCTTTCTACAGTGAGGGAGCCCGGGGTTGATGAGCAGACCTGTAAAGTAGCCAGCATCTCCGCGGGGGAAGAGACCACTGCAGATAAAAGCAAACAGTGTTGTTCCCACTGAGAAAATTAGAGTATAGAGAACCAAGCCAAGATCCACCAGTTATTTCTCAGCAGCTACGGAGAATTGGAAGAAAGGGATAATGTGTTATTACCTCAACGAGAGCCTCCCAGGAGTTCTTGCCAATTTCCCTCTCTTGATTTTTTTTCCCCTGAAGGATGGTAGGTAATGTGCTGCAGTTTCATGAAATTAAACCAAGGTAATTGGGGATTCTCAGGGACTGCCTCTCTTTGGCCCTCTCCATTTCTAAGCATTTTTGCCTTTTCTTATTTCTTCATTTTTAAAAATAATATTACATTTATTCATGTGCCTATTGTGTATGTGCTATGTGTTCTTGTTCTTGTTGTTGTTGGTGGTATATGTGTACGTGTGTTCATGAATGCAACCCCCATAACCTGGGGGGATGGTCAGAAACCAGCTTGTAAACTTGGTGCTTTTACCTTCACCATGCAGGTCCTAGGGATTGAACTCAGGCCACTAAAGTTTATCTTACCTACTGAGCCATTCCACTGGCTCATATTATTTTTCTAATTTAATGTCATTTTTGTCATATTTGGCTATCAGTAAGCAAGAGTGGAGAGACAACGCATGCACCCAGATCCCTTGTCCCATTCTTACAGAAGCCAAGACCCAGGCTCAGGAAATGGTACTGCCCACTTTAAACTGAGTCTTCACAGATCACAACAATCCTCCATGGTCATGCCAACCTGACCCAGTCTCTTTAACCCTCCATTGCAACTTTCTTCACGTGTGATTATAGATGTGTCAAGCCAACAATTAAACTAACCATCACTTTGGTTTTAAAAATAATCACCCACTCATAACAACTATATTTTATGGCCATCTTTCCTTAGTGATTAGCCCAGAGAAGCAATTTATATGCAGGTCTACTGAGTTACATTTTCTGATAGACTTTTAGTGAAGCTATCATGGTTTGAATACAGTCTGGTTGTGTTTTCTGGGTTCAAGTGTTAGAAACTTGATCTTAGGTGATTTTAAGAGGTGGTGAACCCTCTGAGAGACAGAACATATCGGGAGTTCCTTAGATGACTGAGAGTGTGCCCTCTGAAGTGGTTAGCATACTTTTCTCAGGATGCCAAATTTAGATCTCACTATTACTTCCTGGCTCACCATGACATCTCTGTCTCCAGGACCCTCCTCACGTGATGTCTGTATGAGGTGATGTGGCTAGGGGAGACCTCATTAGAGCCTTTCTGTTGAGATTCTCATTTCAAATTGTTGAGTTAAATACTCTTTCCTTATTAAGGACTTATTTTTGTATCTCATAACAATAGCAGTCATACTAATACATGTAAATTAATTTGTGTTGAATGAGTACAGAGATAACTGTGAGTGACTGAGGATCAACTGTGCATTGCCTGAAAAGCAGCTCACTAATATAAGGTCAGCTAATTTCTCGATAACAAGAATTGTCACCAGCAAACATCAGAAGTGTAAATGTATTTACAATGTATGTATACAAGTGTGTATACATTCTGTATTTATTTTGTCCAAAGAACTAATTGTAATACTAAATTAAAACATTGCCTTGGAAATATCCTACTATTTTTGTATAGTATCATTTAAACCTTATGGGCAAATACTCTACATTCACTTACTGATTATGTATTTTCAGCAAAATGCAAAATTATTTTTTGAAGGGAAGGGGTCTCCATAGGCTTCTGAAGTCTCAGATCTTCAAGACATGAAAAACTACCCATAGCTTCAGTCCTTTGCTTTTACTTTGAACAGCTGACAAATGTCAAATACATAGGAAACTAGTGCCTTTATATTTTTTAACAGATAAGAATCTATGTGTGATTTATAAGACGATCGAGTTAAGTGAATCAAGGATATCAGTAAAAAATTTAGGGACAAGTAACAGTAAAAGTGGTCCTTCTTGAATGTTCAGTGATGGTTTTGCATAGTAGAAAGGAGAAGAATGGCACAAACCAGAAACTTTGTGTTATACTAAGTTAATTGGCGCTGTCAAAGCCTGTTCTTGTTCCTCAGAATAAGAGATTCGGGAGGGACTTCCAAAGATCCATGTCTTTGGCCATGTTCACGGGGTTTTCAATTCTGTTCTACCTTAGATGGGTTTCAAAGGGCCCTTTGGAAGGCAACTCTCTCCAGCTGGGAAGGGAGGCCAAACCTTTTGTGTGTGACTGCAGTGAGCTTGCCAGGCTAGTCTTGAGACACGTTCGAGAATATTAGCTATGCCTCCTTTAATATGAGTTAGACAGTGAAGTGCGTCCAAGACATTGCATTTCTATGCCATTTTGTAGAAACGTGAGAGAAAATCCAGGCCCCAGACTGGCACAAGGAACGGAGGCGATGGAGCCTATAAAGACCAGGAACCTCTGGTCTGTATCATTGCCACCTCCTTCTAACCTTACATTTGTTTTTGAGAATCTGTGACGTATGCCTTGCCTAGCTGATGCAGTTAAATTGTGTTAAAAATCTAACAAGCAACCAGGAGTCTTAGAGCAATTACTGTACTGTGAGGGATTTACTTTATTGATCCTGTTTTATTACTTTGAAAATGGAAGAGCTGGGCTTTTGTCAAACATATGAAATGGGAAAGTCAAGTACAATTAGGAGCTTGAGCATGTTCCAAGCAAGAGAAAATAATCTACAGCAAAAATGAAATTAACTTTTTATGTGATTTTTGTGAGCAATCAGGAGTATATTTTTTAAAAATATTTTCCCCTAATGGTGATCATGGAAAGAATAGCAATTTTATTATAAATAAATATTAAATTACAATTAAATGCAATGACTTTCATATAGTTACTTATAAATGTGTTAACTAATGTCAATTAATGTTATATAGATCTAAATTTTTTAATTGTTTTTAACTTAAAAACACATTATTTGTTGTTCTTTGAGTAGTATTGAATACTTATTTATTAGTCTGTGTATATTTTCTGAATTTTAGTGATATCGTAAAATCTAAAGCCTTTTTCTCCTCATCCTAACCTTCTGAGTAGAGTCATGATGTTTTGTTTAGTCTGAGAATGTGTATGTTTATGTGGTGTGCATGTGTGCTTATGTATGTATGTATGTATGCTTGTATGTGTGTATGTGGTTTTTTTGTTTGTTTTTATGGTTGAAGAGGAGATCCTGCCTGAGTGAAAATGAATGTTGCCGACGGGTTCCAAAGATGATATTAATGATGTGCTATTGTGATCTCCAGCCCCGTGCATCTCCACAAGGTCTGCAAACCGTAACTAGCTGACTGCTTCTCTCTCATTATAGACTTGAATGTGTTTTTTAAAAAAAATGCATTGGAGATGCAGAAAAATGCAAAAAAGAAAGTTAGAGACAATCTATTACCTACCAAATTCAAGATTACACTCCATATTTTCTTTTTTAAGTGTACCTTTTCATGATGCTGAAAAACACAACTTCAGATTTTCACCAATTACACTGTAAACAGTTTATTAAGTTATTTTTAGGTTCTGTATTTAACCATTGCATGTATTTCCACCAAAGGATGGCCTGATTACTTGTTCAGCAATGTTTTCTTGTTTAGGAAGAAATCACAGGCTGTTGAAAGAAAAACGCCACCAGAACGACTGTTTTTATGAGTTTCTAACCATGGGACCTTGAGGGATGACGCAGTTCTCTGGTTCTCAATTGTGTTTCATTCATAAAATGGACGTTAAGAAATCAAACTTCAGGGGCTGGAGAGATGGCTCAGTTGTTAAGAGCACTGGCTGCTCTTTCAGAGGTCCTGAGTTCAATTGCCAGCAACAACATGGTGGTTCACAATCATCTATAATGAGATCTGGTCCCCTCTTCTGACGTGTGCATATAATAAAGAAATCTTTAAAAAAGAGTACATACCTCATTGTAGCATGAATTCTAGTTGGTCTTAATAACAAAAGCCCAGAGTCAGATAAAGGGGTTAATGCTGAAGATTAGAGAAGTGGGGAGGCCAATCACTAGAGAGTTCTTTTATCAATGCTCAGACCGAAGGAGCAATCCTGTCCTCTGACTGCATCTCCAGACTCAGACTGCATGGACTCAGACTGTCTCCATCAAACTTCAGACTGCACTGGGCTCCTGTCTCTTTCCACCTTGTATTCCTCCCTCTACACAGCCATACCACTCCTGTGCCACCTTCCTAGTGCCGGGATTAATGGCATGTGATCCCAAGTGCTGGGATCATCTTTATGTGAGCTCTGTTTCTATTTTAGACAGATTTAAACTTGTGTAGCCCAGGGTGGCCTTGAACTCACAGAGATCCCTCTGCCTCTGTCTCCTGAGACCTGAGATTATAGGTGTGTGCCACCACCCTCTGGCCCCTGGTGGTTTAGCTCTGCACTCTGATCTCCAGGCAAGCTTCATTTGTGAAAACATAAAATATCACTACACTTCATATTGAAGTTTTGAAGATCACTAGAGATTTCAGACATATTCTGTCATACTGAATATGATAATCAGTGGATACTCATTTCTCGGCAGCTGACAGAATAATTTTTGCTTCAGACTGGAGACATACTAAGACCATATATATAGCTGTAAACCTTTCTTCTTTCTAGGCCTCCTGATGCAAGACCACTTCAACTGCTGAAGCCCACAGAGCAGACACGTGTTTGCCCTCTGGCAGACCCATCTTGACACTGTGTCCCAGACAATTAATAGATGAACTCTCATAAAACGCTGAGTAGAGAGAGCCACCAGGAAGTGCTTGTGTTCCAGAAACTGTCCAAGGGCCCTGGAATGCTCCACAGTCATTAGGTTTCTTGATTGTGGAATTCAGGGCACAGCTACACCGCTTGAATAAAAATAGAGGCCTGGGATTTTTAAGTGGTAGGATTGGCAGTAAAGTTACTATATGCACAGGTTTTACGTATTGTACTGCTGATTAGAGATAGCAAGGGGGTGGCCCAACCACTGCCATATTTTACAAAGCTCTTGAGTCAACTAGACATTTGATATGCTTTTTTTCCTTTTATTATGGTTTTGGAAACTATGATGTTAATTGGTAATATTGCCTTCTCACGCAGATTCTCCTGAAAGTCAATGCTTAAGCACATTTGTTTACTTTTAACATTAGTTTTTAATGTATAGTTGAGATTTATAAAAGAAAAACACGATGTTCTTTTCAACATCTGATGGGAGCACTGTAGGATTTGGCACAATTGGCAGGCACACAGCTATGTAATTGTACATCTTCGTGGAGGACACAGAATATTAGCAGAGTCTCCAGTGACCTTGTAAACCTGATTCCTGAGGTTCATCTCATTCACATCACTGTCCTATGTATACTGTAGAGGGGAGACAGTGATTTCACATTCTTTCCCGCTGGCTGCTTGGACTTAGAGTTTCCATTGTGTATATAGTAAGGAAATGCAAACCCACTGAATTTGGCAAATGACTTTGGAAAAACAAATACTTTCCACCCAGAGTGAAACACAAACTTTTGAGAACATTCAAAAAGGAACAAAAAAGGTCATTTCTTGGACTTGATACACACGGGAAATTAATCGGTTGTCGTTTTAATGGCTTAGTCTTTCAAGTACCTGTTTCAGGCCAGACTATTTGTCTGTAGCGAGGGAACTCATGAATCTGAAACAGTTCTCAGAGGGGATTGCTGGCCTCCACCACGTCAAAGTGTGATTCCACCTCTCCAGCCTGCCTCCCCCGTGGGCTCTGATTCCCTACGCAGGCTGCCATTCATGAGAGCTGTATGTGGAAGGCCATAATGACAGCAGGCTCAGAAGTGAAGTACTAATTTGAATTCTGGTTCGCGGTGAATGAATTCTCAATGAACGTTTGGGCAAATCACTTTATGGATCTAACACCTGTTTCCTCATCTGTACAATGGAGTACACCTATTCTTCCTGCAGGGGAAAAAAAAAGCAAAGGCAAACCTGGAAATTGGGTATTGGGCAGGATTCAGACTGCTGGGAAAATAATTTGGAATAGCATAAATGTATTTTTATGAGGTTGAGGAAAGGAATTTGAGAGTCATGGCTGCTGTTCTCTGCTCTGGTCTGGCCTGGGCCCTACCATGGTCTCTGTGTGACATTACAGGGAAATGTCAACTCTATAAGACCAAGAAACCATGGAAACCTCTCTTTTCCAGTCATCTTTCTCACTTCCAGCTGCCTCATCTCCTGAGAGACCCTTAGCAACGTGGCTTCACTCAGATTAATAATCACAGATGATTTTTAACCTTGAAGAAGTAAGCAAGATGGCGAATAACAAGCTAAGCTCCTGAACAAGTGGGTCCAGGTATAAGTGCAACAAAATGACACTCACTCTTTGGGTCTTCATCAGTGTCCTTCATCCATCATTTACCAAGGTCCTATTAAAGGTCTGAGTTCTGCCAGAAACGTGGAAGCTGAGAATGTAAAGGGGGAAGCATTTCTCTTAAGCAGTTTACAGTCTGACTAGAAGTCCTGGTACCATCTCGGCTCAGGAATCACAGAGATCACCTCAGCTTCAGAGTCCTGTGTATACCACCTCAGCTTGGGGGTCATGGATACCACCTTAGCTCGGGAGTCATGGATATCACCTCAGCTCAGGTGTCATGGGTACCACCTCAGCTCGGGTGTCATGGGTACCACCTCAGCTCGAGAGTCATGAAAACCACCTCAGCTTGGCAGTCATGGATACCACCTCAGCTTGTCTTTCCCTTTTGCCTGTATTTCAAATGTCTGCAAGAGTAAATTGGATGCCAGAATCAAGTAGATTTCATAGGTAGGGGATAAAGGGCTTGGAAAACCTTGGCAGATTCAGATTGTTTAGCATAAATGTCAGAAACTTTAGATGAGAAAAGGGGGAAGCATGGATTACTTTTTTTTAAGAATAGAAATAGAATAGAGCTGGAAAAAGCAATTTTGCTAAGAAAAGTAGCAAAAATCATTAAAACACCAGAGGGAGGAATCAAAAGGGGTAACTTGACCTTGAGGCCAGTAAACTACAGCTTGTGAGCTGAGAACAGTTTCCAGCAGAATAATTATTATATAAACAACCAACAAATGACATTTATTCTGTACATTTTGTGTTCTAGGCATGACTCCGAGGACTTTTTATCCATGAAGTTATTTAATGGTGCAATAATTACGCTGAATTGTGCACAGAACATCTCACAGATGAGAAGCAGAAGTCCGTAGGGAGATGGCTGCAAAGATCAGATGGTAAGGGTTGCCATGGCAAAGAGGCTGGAATGGAGATCAGGATGCCTTATCCAACAATGATGGGAGCCATTCTTTAATTAGAGACATGGCAGTTGACAAATCGTGCTGAATGTCAAAAGAAAATTTCCAACCTGATGGGTAAATGGGATGTCTTAGGGTAAGAAACACATTCAGGGTAAGACCAGGAACCTGCCTTCAATCCCTGAATAATGGAAGAAAAGAGAAGCAACTCTGAAAGCTGTTCTCTGACAACCTTGGCTGCACCATGACATGTACCCGCCCATCTTTACAAACAAACTCTCACATATAATCAAAATAGTAAATGAAATCATTTGTTTTCTAAAAAAAGGAGAAATGTCCAAGTTAAATATTTAGCACAGACAACTATTTTAATACAGAGCAAATATATCTGAAAAAATATTAAAGTTTAAAGATTGGCCCATTGGACAAAGGTGGGACAATTCTCTCTGTTGGGTGGAAGAGATACATTCAGCACCCTGTCGGCAGAGATTGCTTGTTCATTTCCAGCCACCAAGATCCGAATAATAACACAAAAACTATATTAATTACAACATTATTTGGCCAATGGCTTGTGCATGTTTTTAGCTAGCGCTTACATCTTGAATTAACCCATTTTTATTACTTTGTATTTTACCACAAGGCTCATGGCTTACTGGGAAGGTTCCAGGATGTACAGAGGGGAACCCCACATCGGCACCCCACTGGCCTGCCTGAAACAACTTACCTGTGGCTCCTGTAGCAACCATGGGTCTGCTCTCACCTGAGAGGCACAAAACATTCAGAATTGGCCTCCTTTCAGTCCAAAAGGATGAGGAGCTTTGTTCATTTTGTATTTGTTACTGCTTTTGAAGCAAAGTAGAATTTTTCTGTTTACTTAAAAAGTACTTAAGACCAGCTGGACTGTGAAGGGAAAAGCATGGGATATATAACTGGTCTCTCTGAACATGGCGAACAATGAGGACTGATGAGAAGCTAAGGACAATGGCACGGGGTTTTGATCCTACTTAATGTGCTGGCTTTGCGGGAGCCTAGCCAGTTTGGATGTTCACCTTCCTAAATATAGACGGAGGGGGGAGGACCTAGGACTTACCACAGGGCAGGGAACCCTGACTGCCCATTGGACTGGAGAGGGAGGGGGAGAGGAGTGGGGGGAGGGGGAGAAGGGTGGGAGGAGGGGGGGAAGGGTGGGAGGAGGGGGAGGGAAATGGGAGGCTGGGAGGAGGTGAAAACTTGTTTTTTTTCCTTTTCTCAATAAAATAAAATAAAAATAAAAAAAAAACAAAAACCACAAAAAAAAAAAAGAATATTTTGCTAGGTATGTTGGGAGATTACAAGTGTCATGCCATCAGGTCCTTGTCTCTTAAATAAATTATCAAAGAAGTACTTTCACACACACAAAAAAAAAGTACTTAAGACAAGGTTTCTCAGACAGCCACACGGCCAGTTCACAGCCAATACATTACTTTTTCTCCTTTCTTTGTACATGTTTTTACTTTACTGAATGTTTCTGTCCTCTGCATTGCCACCTTCTATAGAAGCAACATGTTTCCAAGAAAGTTGGAATTTTGACACTGTTTCCATCTGTTTTCTCAAGATAATCCCCACCTTGAAGATGACTCCCTTAGCTTTTCTCTCATTCTGTATGCACGGATAACATCCGAAATCCCAGTTGGGATCGATATCCCATTTTACAATTGTCCATAAATGTCAGAGAAGAGAATGGACTGGGTTTTTGCTCAGTGAAACTCTTTGAAATAGAGCTAAAA
>NC_022030.1:51950959-51958459 GCF_000317375.1 Microtus ochrogaster | reverse complement strand
TACATTCTATTCATCTGTCATATATTATGATTTAAAAAAATTTGTCTATGGGATATTTGTTATAATAATATAATATCTGTGTAATAGAAACAGTCATTTTATTACATATTATATTATTTCAACACTTCATTTAACAGGCAAACACTCAGAGTCACACATATGACAATAACAAATGACAATTGCTATTTCTTCTTCACACTTTAATTTCAACGTATATTGTTTTAAGTTAGGGGTGTCCATTAAATGTTCAGAACATTATGCAGCTATGAGAACGGACCCATACAGGGTCAATACTTGTCCAATGTCACATCATGAGATCAGTGGGCACAGGATTCAACAATAGCTGCTCTGGTTCTGCCTTCTGTGGTCTTCCACTTTCAAATTAAACAAGGGGGGGGGGTCAGGGCAAAGAAAAAACATGACTATCTATTCCATTCCCTCACGTTTAGTCCAGAAAAAAGCCCAGACTATTAGAGACAGATCAATCAACCAGTCAGTCTTGAACAAGGAGAGAGACAGCTCATGTATGCATCACTGATAGAGTGATGGAGACATGGTATCCAAGCCTCAGGGCTTTTATTCCCCATCCTATTTTGTGTTGTTCTGGTAGAAAGATTCTAGGGATATTATGTGCTGAGAGAAGCTTCAAGACATGTAGGAAAGTAGACATCAGAAGGGAAGATGATTTGGGGACAGGACTATCACTTATTTGAGACTATATGTCAAAAATGTCTGTTGTTTGATTCTAGTGTAAGGAACAATTGAACTGTGCATAGGCCACTAATATTCACCATGGAGAAAAAACATCAATAATATTAATGATAAAACTTTGTATGAAAGGACATTCTAAGGAGAGTAAAAATCAAAGGAATTTGGGACAAGAAAATAAGTTCCTTGCCTACGGCTTTGCATTATATATTTATGTTATTACGAGGCCCAGTGAGATAATATATTGTTGAAGTAGGAGCAGCAGGCTGCTTCCTGCCACCTGGCTAGCTTTACCCGAAATAATTACATGGAAACTTTATTCTTTTAAACACTGCCTGGCCTCTTAATGCTAATTCTCACAATCTTGCCTAACCCATATTTAGTAATCTGTGTGGCACCAGTCTTACCGGAAAAGATTCAGCATGTCTGACCTGGTGGCTGGCTGCATCGCATCTGCCCTGGAGAGAGGAGTGTGCATCTGCCTCACTTCTTCTTCCTCCCAGCATTCTGTTCTGTTTACTCCACCCACCTAAGGGCTGGCCTATCAAATGGGCCAAGGCAGTTTCTTTATTAGCCAATGACCTTCCTCCATCAATATATCAAGGTAGATATCATATGATATATATTATCCCCTTATGAGTTTATATCTAGAGAAGTCAAAGAAATGTTTATCTATCACTAAAACCATGACACAGGTCTGTATTTCTAGACTCCAATTATATTCATCTAGATATTTTTAACAGAAGAATGAGTCTTAATGACATCTTTTCATTAGCTGAAAAAGATTAATGTGCATTAAGTTGTGACAAGTCTTTGATAGTTAGTGGTATATGGAGATGGCACAGTGGTTACAAGCCCTGGATGCTCTTCCAGAAGACCCAGGTTCAATACCCAGCACCCATCTGGCTGGTCACAACCTTCTGTAATTCCAGTTCCAGGGATATATGATGCCTTCTGAGGACACCAAGTATGCATGTAGTTCACAGACATACATGCAGGAAAAACCCACCTACATAAGTAAGTAAGTATGCAAGCAAATCTTTTAAAAAAAGAAATAGTGGGCTTCAAAATGGAGTTATAAATAGAGAGATTTTCAAAGTCAACACATCTCCAACTACACAAGGTTTCATTGTTCTCCTACTGGAGAGTTCACCAGTAATACAGGATTCCTGATGTTTGAATTCCAGTTCTGGCTTGCTTGAGGCTCTAGCTTCTCACTAGAGGAGAAAGAAACAAAATTAATATTACTGAGCCTTTTATTGGTGAAACAAGAGAGAGCTGGCCTCAGTAGTGCACATGAACCTCTTTTTACCAGCATACAGATTATCCGCCCTGGGCTACAGGCTGTCAGGGACCTGGTAAACTTGGGCTATAAGTTCATGGAGAGAAACTGGGTAGACAGGCAGAAACAGTCACAGTGTTCCAGAGCACCAGAATTGCATGGGTGCCTCCCACTTTGAGTTATGTCAGTTAGATGTTTGCTTCTCCTTGCTGTTTACTATGGAAAGCACAATTCATCACTAAAACAAAAGTTTGGGGAATTTTTGAGTATGAAAATGAAAGAATGTCTGAGTCCCTTGGGAATCAACGGCATTGACAAGTCTCCTTCAGATGCTTAGGTCAAGATTTACCCAAATGCCTTTTTAATTGGATTCAGTTGATAATTTTGATGGAAAATTCAGAATATTGGCCATAATTATTGAATTAATGAGTCAGAGACATGGTTAGAAAGAAATTAACTCAGCCACCTGACTCTTGTTAAGGTTCTAATTGATTTCAGATATTGAAGTTGTTCTAATTGAATGAGTGATGTCCATCTCAAAGGCCAGACTCTTTCATAACGTTAAAGTGACTTGGACTTGAATAAAACTAGTCCTTTTAATATTGAAATGAGAAACGATCTCTATCTCTTAAATGCATTAATATTGAATTTTTGGCGATAATATAGGCTCCTAGCATTTATTTCTTATGTAGTAGAAATTCTATTTTGACTTCTGAAGAGGAAGTTCAGAAGCGACTCTATGTAATCTTGATACAGCATTGTCCTGCATTAATTCTCTGTAAACTTCCAGTTCCGCTCTGACTTTCATACGAATTCTTTTCTATTTGTTTGCTTGTTCATTTGTTTTGGTTGTCTGGTATTTTTAGTGACAGGGTCTTGAACCTACTCTGTGGGCTACAATTCAGACTCTGTCCTGGTTAAGTCCCTGTTCAATGCCTTCCTAAATATTTCTCTTCTCATGGATAGCAATTGTAAAATGTTGTGTTTCTAAGTCTTTTTTCAACCTTATGAGTTTTCCTTGAATATATTTTCATTTCTTCCACTCGTTTTCAAAGAGTTCTGTTCAGAGTGAAGCAATAGGGCAGAGTGTGTTTTGCTCATTTTTCCTTAAAATTACTTTACTGCTGTGTATGCATTTGAACGATTATAAGGGAGGTGCCTAGAACTTTTTTATCATGAAGATAAAGAGCTGCAGAAGAAAGAATCTCTAGAATATTGGCAATATTGACTTCAAAAATACAAGAATTATATTGCTCTTCTTAATGTATTCATGGAAATAAACATCAATGTGTTTTGAAAACAAACACATTCCTTAATTTGTTCACAATTGGAATTCACGTTTACTGTTCCTTGAAATAATTTTATTTCATTTCTTTCACAGAATTTTATGCTAATCCATTATACTTTCATACTTAAAATCTTATATATTAACATTATTAATTTTTCTCTGTACTAATTTTCTTATGATGATAAGGATTTATGTGTTAAAATTTTATGAGCGTAGAATAATAATAGTATACAGTTAATCAAAGCAGAAGCATATTATAAATCCTAATAAGTGCTTATTATTCAGAAAAGGTAAAATTCTTATTTTAAGAACCTTTAATGGGCTAAATAAATCACTTGAGTGAGTTATCCTTGATTTAATGAATATCTGGTTGTTCTTTTCCTTTGTGTTTCAAACCCTTCAGCAGCCTGCCGTTACCCAGTGATGGCTGAGTGAGAACTGTCTTCCTCCCTGTGGAAGGGAATGATGGTGCTGGGGGTGTGGTACTATAGTAAACCTCGGTCATGGTCACTTGAAGAGAAAGCACAGATTGAGAAAGAGGTGGGTGCGGATGGAGATTCCCTGGGAACGGAGTCCGTTAGTAGTCCCTATGTGTGTCTCCCTCTGTGGTTTTGCATCTTCTCCTGGGCAGTCGCATCTCACTTTGAAGAGCAGCACCGCAGGAAGTACTCCAACCAGAATGTGGTAGAATCAGACCTGTACCTCCCATATTTTAGAGATAATCCATTCATCATTACAACTGAAGACTGTGCTAAATATCTCAGGGGGCAGACTATATTTCAAATCTATTCAAATCTCACATTGTGTTACCTTGCATGGCTCTCCCACCTAGGCTTTTGCTAAGTTATATCCCTCTCTCATTACACCCTTATAAAAACAAACTTCCATTTATCTCCATTAGATTTCATCTCCTTAGAGTTGCCCTGTGGTGCTATTTGAGATCATGACTCTATTTTCAACCTATATAGAGAATGTTTGAAGATTATGGGCATACATTCTAAAAGGACTAGAATTTACAACATTTTCCTCAGGTTTTATTTTGAAACAATGAAGACACATGTTGGCTATGCTGGTTCTGAGGAAAATATGTACTTTTTGCGGTAGTTTATCAGAAGAGATATAATAGGGTTTCAGAGCTATGCAGAATGCTGGACTCTAATTTCAATTCATTTACATCAGCTGTTCTTTTGTCACTAAAGATAAATGCCTTCTGCATGCTGGGCTTCCATGTACAGCATCATGAATTCAGAGCTGAGCTGCTTCTGAATAAGCAACACAAGCACCAGGGAGTCAAAATTCTCAATAAGAATAGTAAAATACTGGAAATAGAGGCAGTACAGCATTACTAAAAACTGTTATAAGAGTTGTTATGGCCACGGTGGTCTACCCAGAATGGGTCCCTGATCCATATGGGTGGGGGTGGCCCCTGAAAGATTCCCATAGTTGGAAACATAGGAATCAGCCAGGTAAATAGAAGCAATATGCAGAAGGTGGAGAATACAAAAGGAGTGGAAGTGAGGGCATTGTGAGAAGAAATTGTGGCCCACAATATGCAGGCAGGTAACTACAGGACATGTCTATGTCAAGCTATTAAACCTGTGGGCCAAAAAAGAAAGACTTGGATAGAAATAAAATGTAACTTCTAGACAGGAGTCTTGGGGGGAGGGAAGGCAATTATTTACTTTGATTTCAGACCACAAGAACCAAAGATGATAAAGATCCTTGAATTATGTAAAAGTGAGAATTCTCACTTACATGTGTACACAGCACAGGTGCAATTGAGACTCTGTCTTGTGAACTTAATGCTTTCAGTGTTGAAACTTTAAGGGCTTTGGCCCTTGAGTAAAGACATAGTTCTTCCTGGGTCTCCAGTTTGAAGAATTCAGACTGTTTTCTCCCAAGTGTCAAATAGCAGGGTCCCCAAACTTCTACTTCCAGGGTCCATATGGACATTAAACGTAGTGCCTTATGTAGCCATGGTGTCATCTTATAAAACACGTAGTATTTTGTTCTTCGTGGAAATCACAAGACTTTTGATCACATGTCTTTGTTAGTTCTTTATTCTTGTCAGCTACAAAGGTACCTGCTATTTTGGGAACTTCAGTAATCCCTTTTGCTCTAAGTAAATAGGAATACTGTAGAGAGTATAAATGGAGGTGTATAAGGAAGCAATGTTTGTGTTAGACGTGATCCTACCATTAGAAATGAAAATACTGTATGAAAATACATAAAGTATTGAAAATACGGCCTCTGAGATAGAAGGATAAGAGAGTGTAGCTTAAGAATGAATGTGTGTCACAGTGATGTCATCTGCCTACAAGTTGATTTGGTAGGGTGCTCTAGATTACCCCTCTCCTCCTTTGAAGTGTAACTCCTTAAGAAAGTGCAACTTTGGGGCGAGACTTTATTTCCTTAGTGACTAGCTTGTCCTGTAACTTAGACAATGGCAATCAACTCATGCTATCAAGAATAATTTATGGTGCTATAACTGGAGTCCAGACTGCTATATGAATGAATGGAGGGGCTACACCTGGCTATAGTGGTATAAATGAAGTGGTTGTTCAGCACCTCGGATCATATTAGTGTAGCTATTGTGATAAGACAGGACTCAAAGTCACAGACAGCTATTGCATAAGGAAAAGAGCAATTGGCTGCCCCTTGCAGCAGCATCCCAGGATCCCAAGACTTTGCTGTTGCCTGTGGTGAACACACAGGACTGCTGAGAGGTCACCCACGAGTGCCCTCATTCTCTCATTAGCCTGCATCTTTTCTGCCTGAACTGCTAAGAACTGTAGGCTTGTCTCTATCTGTGTTCTAGAGAAGCAGAATGGCTATAGGATGAATTTATTTTTTAAAATCCTCTCTCTCTCTCTCTCTCTCTCTCTCTCTCTCTCTCTCTCTCTCTCTCTCTCTCTCTCTCTCATACACACATGAACACACATCCATACACAGAGCCTTGTGAGACATGGTTTTATTATGTAGTCCAGACTGGTCTTTAACTCATGATTTTTCTCCCCTAGTCTCCTGATGCTTCAGGATTAAGGTGTTTGCCTCTACACCTGGCATCTTCTTTTCTCTTCTCTGTCGTCTATAAGAGTTCTTTTGTTTTTCACCTTTGGGTCTCAGAAGCTGGCTTTGAACCACAGGAAATCACGTGTGCTCTGTTTCAGTCTCCGTGGGGTTTATCCCTCTGGATCCTCACAACCACATAATGTAATCATCAAGGTGTGAAAGAAGAAAACATAGGGGAGCCTTTCCATCACGTAATTCTCCTCTGCTAATAATGAATGGCACCTGAATTCCAACGGGAAAGCCATGTCTGGAACAAGCTTTCAGACTTTCATCTTGGGACTCAAAGCTGAGAACAATGGCAGCAAGCTAATCCCCACATATTAAAATGGGATGCAGCACTGTCAAAAGTGTAGCCCGAAATTTCGGTGCTCACTTTCCAGGCTCAGACATCAGCAAAACCAGTCAACCAAGCCCTCTAGGGTTGTTTCAGAGGGGTGTGGATGTTGAGAACGCCTTAGAAGAGGATTCTCCTTGAAGCATACTTTCCACCCAGATGAAAAGTCCGTGAGTGGACTGGAACCACCCAGTGTGAAATGGAAAGGTACCCCCAGTGACAGATGCAGGGTCAGGTGACTACCTCAACGGGAGATGCCCAAGCATGAGAGACTTCCTGGCGCTTCCCAGATGATAGGGTCCACAGGAAGGGGTTCAGCGAGTGCATCTATTAGAGGTAAGTCACCGCATGGATCAAAGTTCAAAGCAAAGCTAGAAGCATCCTAAAAGAACTGTGAGGTAAATGTCAAGGATGGGGAATTTTGTACAACTCTAACTGGGCCACAGGTTGCCCAGACATTTGCTCAAATATCTTTCTCTGAGTGTGTCTGAAATTTCTTTGGGTGAGACTAATATTTTAATCTGTAATCTCACCCATTGACTAAAGACCTGAAGAGAAAAAAAAAAGTATTCCTCCTGCCCACCACTTAAACTATTGATCTTTTCCTGCCTTTAGACTCACATGGAATAATTGGGTCCTCTGAGTCTTGAGCCTCCACGTCTTCAGACAGACAGTTGTATCTGTTATTTTCCTGGTTTTCAGACTGGAGCTACACCATCAACTTTCCTCAGTCACCGAAAGGGTCTGCATACCGCAGGGTGCTCCCTTCTGGACCACGAATTAGACACAGGCCAGACCTAAAAAAAAAAAAAAAAA
>NC_022030.1:51930707-51950859 GCF_000317375.1 Microtus ochrogaster | reverse complement strand
AAAAAAAAAAAAAACAACCAATTTCCAAAGTCAAAGAGAGCCTTTATTAAGTAAGGCTAATTCTGAATCAGGCAGAAACAGCAGTAAATAGCTTTGTAAGTGTTAATTTTAAGAGTGGAAAAAGGGGAAGTATGTGTTAGGATGAGCTAGGATGAGTTGACATTTTAATTAGAGCAGTCAAAATAATGAATTTTGATTGCTGAACCTTGATGTTTTGATAGTTGGACCTTGGTGATGGGCCTCGGGGATGAGTCAGGCATCACAAAGTACCCAAATAAGGGAGTAGACATTGGTGGCTATCTTTAGGAATGTAATCTAATGGTTTAGCAAGGGAGAGGGGAAGAGAAAGGGCAAAACCTGCTGGCACCATGTTTGCCATGCTCAGGTCTGCTGGATTCCTTCACTGTCTGCTGACCTCGGCTCTTAGTCTGCATGCTTTCAATAAGCAAATACCCTAAGATCCATTCATCAAACACCCCAGAGAAAAGAGAAAAGGACACTTGCTGCCCCAAAAACCATCTGAATGTTTTTCTAGTTCTTCAAAGAATTTCAACCTTAAAAACTGATCTGGGTTCATGAGATGTTGCAACTAATTCTCCCAACAAGTCCTTTTCTGCTTTCTTAAAGAAGATCTTGCCTTGAATTATTATTTGACCCTGGAGTTGGATGTGGAGAGGCAGGAAATATCAGCTAAAGAACAAGACTGCAAAGGAAGATTGGAAGAGAGAAGGGGGAAGGGATGTCGGAAGTAGACTTCAGTTGAATATTAGATTAGGTTGAACTCTTCATCTTAAAGTGATCAGAAAACCACAAAATTTTTTTCCAGCTCTCTTCTAAGAGAGTGTGGGAAAGAATGATACTTTTGAAAGAGAATTGGGATGGCAGTGGTGGGATAAAGCATTGTTCGAGGAGGTAAGTAAGTTGTGTCTTCTGCAGTAAGACCTAACCCATAGCCTTCACAATAGCCCCTGATGTTTGCAGGATGGGCTTTAGGACCCCATGGGCTAACATCTCAGTAAGATGTGACTCATCTCAAGCTCTGGAGGTTCCACTTGGAAGAAAAGATGTCTGTTGTCTCTTCTGTTTTATGGTGATTCCATTTAAATTCCTTTCATACATGCATTATTTTTGGAAGCCTCTACAGTAGTAGGTTTCCATATGGCTTTTCAAAGGGCTGTTAGTGTTAGTTGTCCCTCCCATATCCCCTCCATTACTCTGCCCACCCATCTCTTCCCATTATATTCTAATTTCTCTTTTATTTCTTTGTAACACTATATTCTATTTCCCTTCCTTGGAAAATTCCCTCTTTAGGCCCTGGACATTTTCTAGCTACTTAACCTCTGTGGATATTTAGATTGAAACATACATAGTTTTTGAATTCCTTCTTGATTTTTGTCTTCATCCACTTTTCATTTAGTAGTGAGGTGTCCAGCTTCCATGCATTTGTATACTTTCTGCAATTTCGATTGGTGTTGATATCCTGCTTTAATGTATGGTGGTGGTCAGACAGGATGCAGGGTACTATTTCAATTTCATTATATCTACTGAGACTTATTTTACCACAATACGTGGTAAATTTTGAAGAAAGTTCTTTGTTAGATGCTTTCATATCTTGAATTATTTTCATTATTTCATTCTGTTTGTATTTTGACTATCTTCATTGAAGTATTAAGTATGGTGACTGCATGGTATCTGAGTCACAGCCAGGAGTAGTGGCTGTGGGATCCTTGGTAGAGAGCTTCTGTGTGGTGAGTCTATGAGAAATTTTTGCCCCACTGAGCCAATTTAGGGGCTTGTCCAGTGACAGCTTTGTTTCCAGTCTAAATATAACTGATGGTCAGCAAACCACATCAATAGATTCAGAGACATGGGAGCCTGATGCTGCCACCTAACTGATTCAGTATAACCATCTGGCCAGACTTGAAATGTTGACTTTTCAGCTAATGGGACAGGCATGCTCTATCACTGTAGGTCTCTATAAGACACGTTAGTACCAGCAATTACTCTATTACTTCCTGTTTCATAAATCAAACTATGCTTGATTAGTAAAGGTCTACCTTTCTTGAGAGTCAAAAAAATTTTATGTTTATGTGACAGATGAACATGTAATTGAAGATTATGCACAATGCTGATGACAGTATTAAAAACGCCAATAGCTTGGTCCTTCAACTTGTGATTTTCTCACGATATTCCTAATGAAACACAAAGTTATTCTTTTTATCAAGAACTGCAATATTGAACACATAATGCTAATTAAACTAGATTTGGTTTTAAAAGTAAACCAAGCCTGACCTACTTCATGATTTAAATAATCTGGGACTTCAAAACTTAATGATTTTTGAGCAACTCTCTCACTATTGTTTGTATATCTCCTACTTCAGGGGACTCTAAGTGGCCACATCAGTTTTACATGCTTTCTGAAAGACAGTTGAACAAAATTGGTTTATAGGGCATATGTCTCCTATTTTCCCAAATTCTACCATCATTTAACATATTATCCTTGGCTGTTTTGCATAATTGTGATTCCAGCTTTGGTTTAATGATCCTTGTTCAAGGATAAAAGAATCTACTCTCGTTTAGTTTAGCAGATTGCTGGTCTGGTAACTAGACCCATTCACATGGTTCAACTTTAGAGACTTATGTTTAAATAGTAATTAAGAGGAAGGAAAAGATTAAGTGTTTAAATGCAGGAAATGCTGAGAGACTGATATAGATGGAGCTCACTCATGGCTAAGCATGAGGGTCATGGGAAACTCATAGGATCATTGGGTTCTATCAGGGATGGAATCTGTGGAAGAGGGATTCACAGAGTTGAAGTGGGGAGGGCACCTTAATCTCTACTTCTACTGCTACTAATATTCATCTGTCATACCTAGTAGGAAGTTGACTTAATCAGGGAATATTGATAGAAGTTGCTGAAGTCCGGTGTTCAGGATCCTGGAAAAGATATGAGTGAAAAAATTCAGACTGAAACACTCAGAGTTCATAACTCATGGGTGTCCATAGCTACCTGTGGAAGATATTTAGGTAATAATTTCTACTGGGGATAAGTCTGCGCTGCTTGAATCGAGAAACCCTATATAAGTTTGGTATGCTGGGTACTTAAAATAAATACCAGAAGGCATCTGTCCCACAATCATACAGGGTAAGGCAACACAGAGTTCTACTATTGTTAAAACTCTACTTGACTCAGACAAATGACAAAATCCTGAAGCATTCTTTGTGATTCCAAACCAGACCTAATCCAGGGAAGGGGTCCAGTTTTATTCTTGCTGAATGGACTGAACCAGGTAGATGAATTTTCTCACATTAGTGGAGTCTGTGGATTTACAATGAACAAGGAATGGCAGGATATTTGATTACATTTAAAGCAGATCCATGCAACATGGGAACCTCAAATATTCCAGGTGTAAAGGTTTGCCCATAGTAGGGCTAAGACTATTGGGAGTGACCTCTCCTTTGTTTGATACTTCACCTTCTATAATTCGATATATACAAAGGCGGGTGAGAAAACGTTCATGGTAATTTATTCCAGAGCTTTCCTACAATCCTATTTTGTTATCACCAGGATTGAAAAGCTAATATTTTTTTGAGGCTAAGTCTCACCATACCACCCAGGGTTCCTTTGAACTCATAATCCTTCTGCCTTATCCTCCTGAGGACTGAAATTACAGCCCTGTGTCACTGTTCTTGTCTTAACTTTGATGTCTCAGTCACTGAAAGTATGTCCCCAGATGTATCTGACAAAACATCTTCAGACCAACTTCATAAAAGACTCTAGAACCCAGAAACAAACATTGTTATTCTGTTTAGACAACTAAAGGAATGACTCATAAATATTTATAAGATCCTTGTAGGCATAGAAACTATTTTATTAGGAATGAAAGGTTTTCCATTAGTAGGAGAGGCAGGAGAATTGTTTTTTCTAGATACTAGTATTTCTCTTGTATATACTATTTTCAGTTAGCTCCAACAAATATAATTCTCTGGCTATACCTTGATTTCTGGTCAAAGCATGCTAACTTAAATGAATATTTCTGACTTATTTTACAAAATCCAATTATTTCTTTACTTCAGTCTTACTTTGGAAGGTCAGAATGATCCCAGGGTTGTTATGTTGACTAGTTAAATTGGAGAATTAAATTGTCTGCTTCAACCTCCTAAAGGCTTTGCCCTGGCAATGGTTCTCAACAAATGTTCCATGAACAGTTAGTATCTGAATTACGCTTTATCAATTAGTCTTTCCGTGTGTTTTCTTCCCATGAATATAGATACCTATTTTTGAATTCGTTGTAACTTTTAATGTATGTTGAACTGTCTCCTTGTCAAGATATTTTGTTTTGGGTTTGAAAGATGCCAGTGGTGTATAAGGAAGAAGCCACATCTCGGTGTTACCCAGTAAAGGTTGTATTTTCTTAATCTGCTCATTAATGAATATATATATATATATTCCTTATATATTTGTGCATGTGTGATTGTGTGTGTGTGTAAAATATGCATATATATCCAACCTATTATAAATTGCAAACCTTTTCCAAATGTTGTTATTAAATCTAAGCATTAGATACACTTACCAAATATGAGCTTCATTTTCTTCATGTACAACTGTGCTAAATGAAGAGAAAGCCACTGTCTATATGCAAACCATCATCAAGTCTACTTAAGTGTGATAGACTAGATTTTAGTATTTATCTGTTCTTTGGTTGGCTGGTTCCAAACAAGTATGTACATATCTCAATCTCAGGGATGGTATCTGAGGAACATTGGCTGTTACTCTTCTGAACACTTTTAATACATCTAAGATATTTCAAATAGTCATTTATTGTAGAAAAGAATAAAAGTAGTTAGATTCAGTAAGTTGATCTTAATGCAACTTTTCTGAGTAATTAGTAAAGTCATTTAATATAATGGAGGTAAAGTTCAAACAAAATTTATTTTAGGGATAGAAGAATGAATTATAAATCAACTAAAGCAGACTCGCTTGGACAACTTCTAAACAAGCTACATGGATGCAAACGTAGGCAGCTGTCCACTTCATCTGTTAAGAAACCTCCACATCCAACTACTGCCTTGCCCTTCTCCTTCACACCCATCCAGCTACTGTCTCACCCTTCCCCTTCACATACATTCAGAGTTTCTCTCGTTAGCTTTGTTGTTTGGGTTAAGAATGTGAACTTTCTAGAGGCCTATGTATCATGGAGCTGCATCTCAGAGAACTGCATACTGAGTCATTCCCTCCTTTCCACACAATTAACCCAGGACAGCTGATCAGCTTGAATGGCTTTCGTTCCGTGAGGCCCAGGGAAAATAGGCCACCTCATCTGCAGGACTTGACGTGAGAAGCTGGAGAGAAGAGAAAGAAAGAGAAAAATGTAAAATTGGGAAACAAAAAAGAATATGGGTCAGTGTGGAGGATCCTTAGGAAGATAAGAAGCAAGACTTGGTGACTGACAGAAACTCCAGTTATTCCTATACAGAAAGTTCATGCAACTTTGACATTTTTTGTTTATTCCTTTAGACTCACTTAAAAATTTTAAATTAGTGATTTTAAAATAAAACCTTGTTTCAATGAAAAGGGAAAAGCATATCACTTGTCCCAGACAGAAGGCATCCATGGTGATGAATACAACTGGAGCCAGATAGCGTAATTAAATCCCAGCTGTATGCTGGCCCACCCTGTGAGTCTCAGTTTGACGCTTATTTCCTTGAGGTTGTAAAAGGACATGAACCAAGTATGAGAACAGTTATTCCAAGGATCCCTTGGCATAAAGCTGAATTTGTCTCCTGAGAGTAGTCAGAAAGATGGAAAACATTGTATTTTAAAATAAGATTTATTTTTATGATTTTAGTTGTGTGTGTGTGTGTGTGTGTGTGTGTGTGTGTGTGTGTGTATCAATGAGGTGTATGTACACATGAGTCTAGGGGACTGCAGATGCCTGAGGCATTGGGCCCTTCTGGATGTAGAGTTATGGGTGACTGTATGTTGTCTGATATGGGTGCTAGGAACCAAGCTCAGGTCCTCTATGCAAGAACAGTATGTATGTATGTATGTATGTATTATTATTATTATTATTATTATTATTATTATTGTCTTTCACATCATTTCTCCCAACCCCACCCATCTCCAGCCCCACCTCAAAATAAAATTTAAGAGAAAATAAAGAAAGAGAAGGAAAAAAAGGAAGAAAGAGGAAACCACTAAGCCATTTCTCTAATCCTCAAGGGAACCAAACCTCAGAAAACACTTATGATTCAGTGCTATTTCATAATTTGCATTTGCTTAGCAGAGAATCATCCTCATGGCTCATCCCACTTCTGAAAAGCCCCAAATTGTCACTATCTTTATTCATTATTATTATTTTAATTCCTCCCTACTAAAGGTCTTATCCTCCCTTACAACCAGCAAGTATTTAATCCTAAGAACTGATTGGAAATTGATGAGAAAGATAAATAACCTGTTATTTCTTATTGTCCTTATATCTGGTGCAGCAAACCCTTACTATTTAGAGCTATATTTCTATAGGGTGTTTGTAGTGCAAATGCCAGGCATGCTTTGATGAATAAATAGGGCAGAAGAGGAAGAAAGATGCCTGCAATATCCCGGCAATAATGGAACAAACATACATTATGAACAATGGGTTTGTTAAGAGGTTTGACAGATGGTCCAGTTCTTATTAAACAACGGAATGTGGTAAGCTAGATCCAGGAGGAAATTGCTCTACCCGAATGAAAAAGTAGAATGTCAGGCCTCAAAAGGTCAGTGGCTGCTTTATTCAGCTGACTTCTGAGTGTTAAAAATCTTGTTCAATGGTCACTTTTTTTGGGGGAGTTCCGGCATCAGGAACCTGCAACTTATTATATGACAATATGTGATTATTAAGATTTTTATTTGGAAATAAAAAGAAAGTGAATACATTTTTCACCTGGGCCAGAGGTTTTTTTTTTTTTTTTTCCATCTAGAAGCTACAGGCTCCTGGGCTGCAGAGTCAGAGAATAGCTGATGTGTGCTAACTCTTAAAATGTGGCAGATAATTTCCTAGTGGTTTATATATTAATGAATCGAATTGTCACCAATCACCTTGTGAGTTCATTCTTTTCCTATTGGTGCCATAACAAATCACTATAAACTTGTCAGCTTAAATGGCAGTAGAGTTTATTGACATGCATATTCATGGGTCAGGAGTCAGTAGGTATAACTGGGCTGAGATACAGTGTCTAAAGGCCTGTGCTTCTTCCTGGAGGCTCAAGAGAAGAGTGGGTTTCCTTCTCATTCAAATTTTGGCAGAATGCAGCATTTTGTGGTTGTTGGAGGATGGTAGTTATGCTCATGCTCTGTCAGCTGAGGGCCTTGCTCAGCTTCGGGAGTCCGTTCAGACCTTAGCAATGGGCCCTCTTCATCTATCTCTATGCATGTGTTTTCCATGCTCATCTTTTTTTTCCTTTTTTTATTGCTATATAAATAATACCATTCAAAATTTCCACCTCCTCCTTTCCTCCCATTTTCTCCTGCTCCCCCACTCACCCTCTTCCCTCCCCCTCCAGTCCTAAGAGAGGCAGGGTATCCTGCCCTGTAGGAAGTCCAAGGCCCTCCCCCCTCCATCCAGGCCTAGGAAGGTGTGTATCCAAACAGACTAGGATCCCAAAAAAACAGTACATGCAGTAGAATCAAATCCCATTGCCATTACCATTGGCTTCTCAGTCAGCCCCCATTGTCAGCCACATTCAGAGAGTCCAGTTTGATCACATGCTCATTCAGTCCCAGTCCAGCTGGCCTTGGTGAACTCTCATTAGATCAGTCACACTGTCTCAGTGGGTGGACCAACCCCTCGAGGTCCCGACTTCCTTACTGATCTTCTCCCTCCTTCTGCTCTTCAACTGGACCTTGGGAGTTCAGTCTAGTGCTCCAATGTGGGCCTCTGTCTCTATCTTCATCCATCACTGGACAAAGGTCCTATGGTGATATTCAAGATATTTATCAGTGTGGCTATGGCACAAGGCCAGTTCAAGCACCCTCTCCTCTATTGCCCAAGGACCTAGATGGGGATATCCCCTTGGACACCTGGGAACCCCTCTAGAGCTAAGTCTCTTGCCAACCCTAAAATGGCTCCCTTAATTAAGATTTTTTTTTTGTGATTTCTTTTTCCCTGCTCCCATATCTGCCCTTCCTCCATCTCAACCATCCCACTCCCCCAAGCTCTCCTTAATCCTCCCCTTCTCCCCCTCTCTCACCCTCACCCCTTCCCCTACCCCACCCCACCCCATGATCCCAACTTTTGCTGGGTGATCTTGTCTGCTTCCAATTTCCAGGAGGATCTTTATATGTTTTTCTTTGGGTTCACCTTATTATTTACTTCTCTAGGATCATGAACTATAGAGTGGGAAGTAGTCTGCAACACATGGGCACTGGAGACCACTTCCTATGTATAACCCCAGTAGCACAGACAATAAGAACAACAATGAATAAATGGGACCTCCTGAAACTGAGACGCTTCTGTAAAGCAAAAGACACTTTCATTAAGACAAAAAGGCAACATACTGAATGGGAGAAGATCTTCACCAACCCTGCAACAGACAAAGGTCTGATCTCCAAAATATGTAAAGAACTTAAGAAACTAGACTTTGAAATTCTAATTAACCCAATTAAAAAAATGGGGTACTGAACTGAACAGAGAATTCTCAACAGAAGAAGTGCAAAAGATACTTAAGGTCATGTTCAACTTCCTTAGCTATCAGGGAAATACAAATCAAAACAACTTTGAGATACCATCTTACACCTATCAGAATGGCTAAAATCAAAAACAATGATAGCTTATGCTGGAGAGGATGTAGAGTAAGGGGAAAACTCATCCATTGTTGGTGGGAATGCAAACTTGTAGAACTACTTTGGTAATCAGTGTGGCAGTTCCTCAGGAAATTCGGATCAACCTACCCCAGGATCCAGCAATACCACTCGGGAATATACCCAAGAGATGCCCAATCATACTACAAAAGCATTTGTTCAACTATGTTCATAGCAGCACTATTCGTAATAGCCAGAACCTGGAAACAACCTAGATGCCCCTCAGTGGAAAAAATGCATAAAGAAAGTGTGGCACATCTACACATTAGAGTACTACTCAGCGGCAAAAAGAACAATGACATCTTGAATTTTGCATGCAAATGGATGGAAATAAAAAACACTATCCTAAGTGAGATAACCCAGATCCAAAAAGATAAATATGGTATGTACTCATGTATTAGCGGACTCTAGCCATAAACAAAGGACAGTGAGCCTATACTTCCATGCTCATCTTTAGAGCATCGTTTTATTTATTCTTTGAAAGTCTCATTCAGTGTTTTCATCCTACTCTTTCCACCCCAGACTCCCCCCAGATCCTCTCACTCTCCCTAGCAACTCATGGCATGTACTTTCTCTCTCTTTAAAAAAAAAAAAAAAAAAACCCCACAAAACATGGAGTCCAACTGCTTCTCAACTTCTGCTGAGAATGAGGATTGCTCTGAAGTGGAGTTGATATGCTCGGTGTGATTCCATTTTTAAGAAATGAATTTTACTCCTCCCAGCGGTTATCATTTGCAAATAGCTTCTTATCTAAGGGCTGGATTTTGTGACCACTTCCTTTTGTGGTTGAAATTTGTCTGGCCTGGGTTTGTGCGGGTCTTGTGTGTGACATCACTCTTTGAGTCCTGCCCTGTTGCATCTAGAAAACACTATTTCCTTAAACCAGTCCACCCCCTCTGGCTCTTATAATCTTTCACTCCCACTTCTGCATAGACCGTGAAGAAATGGAGAAAGGTTGGAAGGAAAGTCCGAGGAAGGCAACAGAGACAGAATTCTTAACACTTTCATTTATTTATTTGTGGGGAAAGGGCATGCCACAACACTCCTCTGTAGGCCATATGACAACCTGTGGGAGTCGGTTCTTTCTTTCCATCACCTGAGTCCCAGGGAGGGAACTCAGGTCATCTGGCTTGACAGCAAAGCACCTCTATCTACCAAGCCATCTCACTGTCTCTCTCTGCTCTTCTGTATTGCACCTGTCTGCTACGCTCTTCTGCCCTCCTTGGTACTTTTTAAAGGACTCCTGTGATTAGATTTAACCCGATAATTCAGGATCATATCCTAATTTCAAAAATCCTTAACCTTGAGTGCAACTGAATAGTGCCTTTTGCTAGGTAAGACAGCAATCACAGGTCCTGAGGAGCTTTACATATTTTGAGAGGAAGACATTATTCTGAGGGCCACAGTAAACTGTTATTGTTACCTCTATTTTTCAAGTAGAGACTATGCTACAAAGCAATGAAAACAAATCTTTCTTCCTTCTCTCCTTCATGATGGCAGGGTTCTGTCCTTTGAACTTTGTTTCTGAGAGGAATCTGACATTCAGGTACCTTTGTATGGCTATAGGACAAAGTAGAGCCTATTTCTGGAAGCATTTACATTAGAATACATTTGCAATTAAACAAAAGGTATTCTGAGGAGCTATGGGAAGCATCAGGTTCATTAGAAGGGGTATTGTTTGCTTGCTAATTGCCTCTTATTAGCAATCACATGTCCCATTTATATTAGGAGTTGCTCTGGCAAGATCTAAGGGAATAATTAGAGTCTCATTCATCCACTTGACCCAGAGCTGGTGAAGACACATCACAGGCTTTCCAGAAATATCTCAAGGTTTGTCAAATTCACTTGCACATGTTGCTTAGCTATACATAATCCAGCACTATCTACATCCCTCCAAGCCTAGATTTATTGCTGTCATTATGAACCCACCAATGTATGCATTGTTCAGGAAAGTCTGTGGGGCTTGAGGCTCCAGTGAATTTCCCTTTCACTTTGTTTCCTGCTTCTGGCTTATGGATGCTCCTTGGAGTTTCATCATCCAGTCTCTCAAACCCCGACTGTGAACGTGAGGAAGGAACTGGCCATGTTTGGTTGGTTTGTCCCATGTCTTCAGCATCGATACACACAGGGCTTTCATGGAGGGTGTGCTGGACAGTTTCCAGACAGGTGTCCTGGTGAAATCATTTTGGAATTCACACCCTTATGTGACCCCATATAATGTGGTTATATTATATACACTTGAATGTGGTTGGGACCTATTGCTTGACTTGGCCAAACCAAAGAGACCTCACTTCTATGATTAGACAGATAGGGTTTTCAGCTCCTGTTTGCTACCTGATTCTTCCTCTTAACATCTATGCTTTCCTGAAGAAAGTTGCCATGCTGGGAAACAAACAAAAATCGAGGTCTCATGGGTAGCAGCTAAGACCTTGATGGTCTTAAGAGCACAAAGCTTAGAAGTGGATTCTTCTTTAATCAAGCTGGAGATAAATGTAAACCTTTGCATACAGATCCCAAAGCAGAGGACTCAGCTATCCTGAAACTGGATTTATGATCTAGAGAAACAATGGGTTGTAATACAGTAACTACATAATGTGATAAGCCATAAAGATATGGGTTATTTCCTATGCAGAAACAGCCATTTGATACAGGCAGACACTCTATATATCTTTGAGGAATGATTCAGTAAAAAAGATGAAGTGGAGGCGTTTACTTCCTGGTTCATTGATGGTGGGTTCGCAATGACAGTGATAAATCTGGCCTTGAGGAGATGCAGAAAGCACTGTAATTGTTTATGGCTAAGTCACTTGCACAATTCAAGTTTACAACCTTGGAAAAATTCTAGAGATGAATAGCAGGGAATATCTGATGGCCTGATTCTTTCATCCTTGCTTAAAGCAGAGGAGTGTTCCGTGAGCGGCCTTAGCCTCTCTTTGTCTTTAGATAATACCTTTTTCCAGGGAAGAATGGGTAGCCTAAGTACCCTGCCCATCTAGCTAGCCCTGGGGACAACATCATGCTGTTTTTTTGGTGCCCTAAGTTTCCTCACTGTGACTCTGTTTATGCCACCCCCTTTCCTGTTCGTGGGTAGCTGTGTGACTAATGAACGTTCTGACGCCTTCCTGGGAATGAAGGAGTACTCATTTCTCCTGACAATGTATTTCCTGCCTGCCTTGAGGAGATCAGTGTGCTAAAAGTCAACATTGATCTTTCCCCCAAAGAATACAAAGCTCATTGCCGAATGAATGCAATTTCTCAGTATATTTCCATTTTCCTCTCTGTTGCCTAGGAGGGAAACTACTAATTTTCACTGTAATTGGACAGGAAATTAAGAGAGTAATTGTGCTGGCTGCTTTTGTGTCAACCTGACACAGGCTGGAGTTATCTGAATGGAGGAAGCCTTGCTGGAGAAAATGCCTCCATAAGATCTGGCTGTAGTGCATTTTCTTAATTAGTGATTGATCGGGGAGGGTCTTACCCTGGGCTGGTGGTCCTGAGTTCTATAAGAAAACAGGCTGAGCAAACCATGAGAAGCAAGCCAGTAAGCAGCACTCCTCCACAGCCTCTGCATCAGCTCCTGCCTCCACATTCCTGCCTTTTTTTAGTTCCTACCCTGACTTCTTTTGATGATGAACAGGGATATGGAAGTGTAATCCAAATAATCCCTTTCCTCGCCAGGTTGCTTTGGTCATGGTGTTTCATCACAGGAATAAAAACCCTAACTAGGACAGTAATTTAGCTCAAGGTTGACGGGCTCAGCAGGACCTGTGTTATCTCCTCATTTAAATTTACCTGGACTAAACCACTTCTGCCATCGTTTTCTCTTTAGACCTCTTGAAAGCCCTTTGTGGTGGAGAGATATTTTTATGTATGTGCTATAGCTGACAAATTGAGTGGTTTGTCCAGGTGCACATAGCTATGTCACGGAGTGGATGCTTTGCCTAAGCTACTGAGTGGGCATTACCCTTATTCTACTGAATGTGCTCTTTCTCCATTTAGAGTAGAGACCAGGAATGGCAATAGCAAGACCAGTGAAGAAGTCACTGTGCATGAAGCTTAAGGGAACTCAAAACCTCCCACTCATTGAGGTAATATTTTGATGCAATATTTCTAAAATTCAAAGATAAAAGAGTTTTGAATGAAGGTGGCTATCATCAGTGGGTCTTCTTTTAATGTAGGCTCTGCTAGACTTAGGTGGGCTATTCCCTTTTCATCTCCTGTGGGTTTCCAGGGACCCCTGGTACCTTGTGACCTGCTTCCTCCTGGGGTACAGGTGAAGTCCAGTAGCCCCAGGAGACAGCAGCCTCCTCTGTAATGGTTACTCTCATCAGCTCTGTTCTCTTAGATGGCTAGACTTTCCCCAGGTACAGATTCTGCAGAATCATCTTTCTTCCAGATGAAGTTCATCCTCCCCACCTCTCCTCTCCCTACAGCCCTTGATTGTGATCATTGAACATGATTTCCTTCTTTAGAATTTAGCTTTCAGGGCCCACCCACATTTTAGCATGTACTGGTTCTCCGTTTCTTTCATTTTGCAGATATTTATAGATTTTTCTACATTTTGACTATCTATTAATTAATGGACACTTATACATATGCATCCATATTTTGGCTATTGTGAATAATGCAGCTATGGATTTTTACTCATATTTTTGTTTAAATGTCTGTTTGTCAGGTTTGGGATCTAAATCCAAGGGTGGACTTATTGAGTCATTAAATGATTTACATAAAGAATCACCTAATTACTTCACACAGTGACTGTGACATTTAGCATTGCCATTTAACAAGCTTTTTAAAAAGTCTAATAGCATAATTAATGAAAATTGAAATTACACCTACTTCAAGACACGTGCATGTCTAAGATATTCCTAAATCTGTAAATTCTTTGCATGTGGGTGCTGCAGTGGCTAGAATGAAGCTACCAGTCATGAGGTAGGCTTTGCACCAAATTTCTTCCTATGCATTTTTGAAGATTCCTCAAAATCAACTGATGCCCCTGGCTCTGTTTTTCTATTGCTTAAGTCTTGAATACCTGGTGAGATTTCTTTGTTATCTTATTATCAGAGACTTATCCCAGCATATGGACATAGACATGTATTCTTGGAAAAGTGTCCACATTGACAATCCCATCTACCTCTTGGGCTCTCTTAGGATACTCACTACATCTCAGGGTCCCAGAGTTTAGTTAACCACCTGAATAAGTGGCCAGATCATAACCACTTGTTTATTTTCTTCACATCTTAACATACTGGAAATCAGTGGCCTCTTTGATAGCAATAAAGTGACTTTGAGTATGTAAGGTGCAGATCTATGACCAAGGTTTGGGTGATCGTATCGGGATTTATTACTTCTATGAGACCAAGAATAGCCCTGCCTTGGCCCATTGTTGTGCAGGATGTGATTACTCTGCCAGGTTTGTCACTCGTATTGCACACACATGCATGCACACACACACACACACACACACACACACACACACACACACACATAATACTCACCCTTCTTTGCTGTGTTCAGCTGTGTACCTCCAATCACCCAACTAACCCGTTTCTCATTTTTCAAGTTCTTCTCCCCGATGTCACCTCACTGAGCTCAATGCACAGTCTACCACGCCAACAGCATCCTAATCATGCTCATATATCAGAGCCAAAGTATTAGGAGGCCCATGTAGTCACTCCATACCTGGAAAGTATGTCTGGAGGTTAGTGAGGGGGGCAAGAAAAACAAGAGGAACCAGAAGAAAACCAGCTGCTTCCACTGTAAACAGTTCACAGCACAAGTCCAGGTTCCCATGCATCTGCAGTGTATTTCTGTATTTTCAGAGTAGCTGTTTCGTAGCAGTTTAAAACTTGATGGAATCTAAGGTACCAAACATAGTTATAGTAACATCAGGTAAAATGACCAAGATTATTAACCGATCACCCCAAAGTGGAAAAGACATCATTGTCTACTACATACATGTAAGTGAACCAACACTCATGTTCACAAAGGGCACCTCTCACATCCAGGGCACTGTCTGTCATGCACTATCTTTGTCCTGTACAGTTCTGATGGACAAAGCAAAGGGAAAATTAAATGTTGCTCTCTAACTTTGGGTTCTTCTTTCTCTCGTGTGTGATTCTTTCAGGAGAAAAGCACAGAGTTGGGTGTGTTTTATTTTGATTCATGGCAAGAGGCTTAACATATGAACAGCATTAAGGAAGGTAGAGATGCTGACAATTCCCCAATAATATCTCCTCTCTGTCCCCTGGATGCTACAGCAGAATGTGTGTCTCTGGGAAGATGTCCCCTTTGAAGCAAAGAAAATACAATTTTTTTTTGGTGAAAATCACCTAAGACCACAGTGTCTCATGCCATCATGGCTGAGCACCGTGCTTTATCCATTCGTGTTAAGATAAGTGGTAAGAAGCAAAATGATTCTCACAGAAATGCATTGCATCACAGCACAGAAGCTGATGTGAGTTTAGACTTTTTCTAATAGAATGCTGGCCAGATTTTGCTAATTTTTTTTACCAATTAGGTTAGCTGGCAAAGACTGCCCAAAACTTGTCTGGCCTGAATCAGTAGTTCCAATGTAATAATAAAAGTATATTTAATGTACAAAATAAGTTGAAATATTTTGTTATGGATACTGCTCTGGCAGAGGTGAATTGAAGGGTTTGTGCTTTCAAAGTTTATTGTAACAAGCACCACAGCAGGAGAGGCATAGCGGGAATCCATTCCCTTAGTACAAATATATTGTCCTGAAGGCTGCAGTGGACCTGTCTCACCCCAAGGTGCTCATCTAGGGGTGGGGACCTGTTCGACTTTTCCTATTGTGTCTATAGGTAAATATCCTCCATTCTAACAGGTCTGCAGGGCTCTTCTTGAACCCTAAGGGCAGCAGTCAGTCTTCTTATTAGATTGGTCAATTCCTTCTCTTAACAGAGAATACTGAATATCACTATTAGATATGAACACAATTTATAAGCACTTACCACTCTCAGTAATTTTTTTTGTTGTGATTCGAGCAAAAATTGCAATGATGGATAGCAATTACATTTTACAATTCAGTTTGTTCCTCTTTTTAAAAATACTTCAACAAAATAAAGAAGAGCCTGAGTTTCCAATTAATTGAACATGAAAATAGGCTTTGGTGGTTAATTCTAGAAAGAGATTTAAAGAATTAGATGAAATCTAGCTAATAAAATTCCCACTCCCAGATCTACATATTTTCTAAAAAGTTTCACTTAATATTTTTATTAGGTGTTTAAAATTACATTTATTTATTTACTTATTTACTTATTTATTTTGTGGGATGGGGAGTGGACACTGCGGTTTAAGTGTGGGGGCCAGAGGACAACTTTTAAGAGCTGATTCTCTCTCTCTATCATGTGGCCCCTACAAACTGTACTCAGGATGCCAGGATCAGTGTCAAGTGTCTTAACCCATCAGGACACCTAGCCAGCCCATTTTTTTTGTGTTGTTTTGATTTCTTATTTGTTTGCTCTATTTTTTCATACAGATCCTTGACATAGAATTTTGTCTACCTTATTACTCCTCTATGCAGTCCAGGTTGCCCTCAAACTTATGAAAATTCTCCAACCTCTACCTCTGAAGTGATGGAATTATAGTTGCCTTCACCACCATTCCTGGCTTTCTGGGTATTTATATTTAATAAATAGAAATAATATTGTACCAAATTATAACTTATTCTAGGGCTAAGAAATTGTTCACAAATACGTGAGTTAACCATGGGAAAACATAGATATCATTAGCAAATAAATGTAGAATAAAATGTTTCTTTATGTGAAACATTTATAAAGTAGTATAAACATATACTATGTTATAGCCATATAAAATATAAATATACTTAGAAACATATCAGAAAGCATGTGTGATTTTTATCATTTTTTTCCAATTAGTATTTCATAAAATTAAAACAACAACTCAATCTCCAGGAGAGAAATTAACATTCAAAATCTTACAGATGTTGAGAAAAATAAATATTATATATTTCCTTTTATTCTTAGAGAAAAGAAAATGCAAACTTGTGGGTGAAAATCACCTAAGGCCAAAGTGCCTTAAGTCATCATGGCTGAATGCCATACTTTAACCATTAGTGTTAATATAAGTGCTAAGAAGTGAAATGGTTGTCATGGGAACACATCACAAAACAGCATGATCACTGATATCAACCTCAGTCCTCCACAGGCACATTCAAACACATGTACATGCAATTTCACACACAGGTTTACATACACACATGCATACCACACACGCACACACATATGAATAAATGTAAATAAAAGAAACTTTTAAATAGGAGATTAATATCCTTGATTGAGGAAGTTAAGATGAAGATGAAATAAGGTCCTGATGCTAACATGGTGCATGGGATCTCATGGTACATGGTGAATCATTATAAAGTATGTAGCATGATCTTAGAGTATATTAAAACCACAAAACACATCTGCTTTATATTTCTCCTTCCCTTGTTTTCTCTTTCTTTTTCCTAATGTATTTGCCTACTCTGTTGCTGCCCATGTCATTGACCTCTCTTAGGTTAATGACTTAGAGGAATAATTTTCACAAAGAGCCTTGTGAGAGCCTTGTAGGGAAAGTTGGGAGTAAGGCTTAGGAGGAAAGAAAGCCATGTGGCTCAGTTGAAGGCTTGCTTACCTCCACATGTGCTGATGACTATTAGGAGACAATCTTTCTTTGGTTTCAGTGGGCAATTTAAATTGAGCATCTATGGATTACAACATGTTCAAATCAGTAGGACTTGAAGGTGAGAACTTATATCATGCAGTTTCTCTATTTTGGGACATATTCTGGTATTGGTTTGGAGTTGGGGCAAAAACTCAAGGTAGTAACCTAGAGGCAGAAGCTGAAGCAGAAGTCATGGAGGAATATTGCTTACTAACTTGATCATCACTTGCTCATGTCTTGTTCAGCCGGCTTGTCTACAGCACCCAAGATCACCTGCATACCCAGGGGTAGCACTGCTCACAGTGAGCTGGACCATACACATCAACAATCAGTCAAGAAAATGCCCCACAGGTCAATCTAGTGGAGGCATTTTTTTTTCAATTAAGGTTCCCTTTTCTGAATGATTCTAGTTGTAGGCATTCTGCATGCATTTGGCCTTTTGAAAAAGATACACAGTACTACCCCTCAGAGCTGGAGACATGGGAAGCAACTGGGGCCTGATGGTTAGAGGAAGGAGCAATAAGTAGAAGCTGGGAGGGTGGTTGGATGAAGAACCTAATTTTTAAGAAGACATCCAGTCCAGATGGTCAGCCTCAGGAGAATGCAGGACAAACACTATCACCTCAAGCTCCTCCCTTGCTCTGTACTTCTTCTGTAATTCCTAGAATATCAGAAGAATAGAAAAGAGAGCCCACTGAGGCAACCCATTGTCTTTGGACTTGGAGTAGGAGGTAGAAGGCAGAGCCTTGACCAATAGAAAAGTAAGATACCAGCCCACTTGGGTGTGGTCGCTTATGCTAGAAATGCAGCTGTAAAGTCAGCACTCACTCTCTTGCTTCTTGCTCTTGCTTTTAGCTGCTAGACTCTGTTTCTGTTCCCCATTTGTGCAGAGGACTGTGATCTAGGACAGTGATCTCATGTGTCTGACATTGTGTATGTGTGTCTGTGTCTCTACCTCCTTGTGTATGAGTGCATATGTATATTTGTGAACATACATGTGGAGGCCAGATATTAAGGTTGGTTTCTTTGTCAAGCACTTTTGACCTTAAGGATCTTTTTTTATTAACTAATTTTTTTTGTATTACATCCAGAACATAGCTTCCCCTCCCTTCTCCCCTTCCATATCCCCCATATCCACTCTACCCTCCCTCATCCACTCCTCTTCAGAAGGGGGCAGGCCTCTCATGGGTATCAACAAAACATGGCACACTAAGTTTGGGTGAAGAAACAGCTTGGAGAACAGGTTCCCAAAAGCCAGCTCAAGTGCCAGGGATGGGTCCTGATTCCAGTGCTGGGAGCCCCCAAAACAGACCAAGCTGCATAACTGTCACACACATGCAGAGGCCTAGGTTGGTTCCATGCAGGCTTTCTAGTTGTTGGTCCAGAGTCAGTGAGCTCCCACTGGCTCAGGTAAGCAATCTCTGTGTTCCCTCCATCATGACCTTGACACATCCCCCCACCCCACCCGGCTCATATAATCCTCATCCCTCTCTTCAACATGACTCCCTGCATTTGGCCCAGTGCTTGGGTGTGGATCTCTGCATCTTTTTCCATCAGTTACTGAATGAAGGCTCTCTGATGACAATTAGGGCAGTCACCAAGGCAGACAAATTGACAGAACTAGAAAAAGAAAATCATCCTGAGAGAGATAACCCAGATCCAGAAAGAAAAATGTGGTATATATTCACTCAGAAGTGGATATTAGGTATAAAGGATACGGAAGCTACAATCTCCAGCCACAGGGAGACTAGGTAACAAGAAGGGACCAGAGAGTGACATATAGATTTCCCTGAGAAGGGAAAATAGAAGAGTTCTCCTGGAGAAACGGGGGGAGGAGGGGATGGGATGGGTGAATGGGAACATGAGGGATTGGGTTAGGTGGGTTGTGGATGGGGCAGAGGGGGAGAGTAATGAAAGAGATGTCTTGATAAGGGGACATTTTGGGGGTTAAGTAGAAACCTGGTGCCAGGGAAACTCCCAGGAATCCACAAGGATGACCTCAGCTAAGACTCCTAGCAGTAGTGGAGGGAGTGCTTGACCTTAATGTTTATTAAGGTGTGATCACTTTCAACTTTATTTTATTTATAAGAATGTTTTTGTTTTTGTGTATGTGTATGCACTGCATGTGTGCCTGGCAGAGGCCAGAAGAGGGCTTTGGATCCCCAGGGACTGGAGTTACAGATGGTTATGTTCCACATTGTGGTTGCTGGGAACTGAACCTGGGTCTTCCGAGGAACACACAGGGCTCAGAACTTCTGAGCCTTCTCTCTCCAGACTAGCACCTGATAGCTTGAGAGGAAATCTCTCTCTGTATTTGTGTTCACAGATTCAGCTAGACTGGCAGGGCTGTCCAGCAAGTCCTAGGAATTCCCATCTTATTCTCCCCAGAGTATGGGAAGGGCGGGAGTAGTAGAGTGGGTGTAGTTACAGGTGTATATTGCCGTGTACAGCTTTTTATATATGTGTTGCAGATCTGAACTCAGGTACCTGTGTTTTCATGACAAGCACTCTTACTGACTGTGCCGTTGCCCCACTGTTTAAATACTCATTTGATTACTTTAAACACAAGTGCTGTTTTAGTTTGTTTTGTGTGGATATTGTGTGTGTGTGTGTGTGTGTGTG
>NC_022030.1:51891930-51930607 GCF_000317375.1 Microtus ochrogaster | reverse complement strand
ACATGCATGCACACACACACACACACACACACACACACACACACACACACATAATACTCACCCTTCTTTGCTGTGTTCAGCTGTGTACCTCCAATCACCCAACTAACCCGTTTCTCATTTTTCAAGTTCTTCTCCCCGATGTCACCTCACTGAGCTCAATGCACAGTCTACCACGCCAACAGCATCCTAATCATGCTCATATATCAGAGCCAAAGTATTAGGAGGCCCATGTAGTCACTCCATACCTGGAAAGTATGTCTGGAGGTTAGTGAGGGGGGCAAGAAAAACAAGAGGAACCAGAAGAAAACCAGCTGCTTCCACTGTAAACAGTTCACAGCACAAGTCCAGGTTCCCATGCATCTGCAGTGTATTTCTGTATTTTCAGAGTAGCTGTTTCGTAGCAGTTTAAAACTTGATGGAATCTAAGGTACCAAACATAGTTATAGTAACATCAGGTAAAATGACCAAGATTATTAACCGATCACCCCAAAGTGGAAAAGACATCATTGTCTACTACATACATGTAAGTGAACCAACACTCATGTTCACAAAGGGCACCTCTCACATCCAGGGCACTGTCTGTCATGCACTATCTTTGTCCTGTACAGTTCTGATGGACAAAGCAAAGGGAAAATTAAATGTTGCTCTCTAACTTTGGGTTCTTCTTTCTCTCGTGTGTGATTCTTTCAGGAGAAAAGCACAGAGTTGGGTGTGTTTTATTTTGATTCATGGCAAGAGGCTTAACATATGAACAGCATTAAGGAAGGTAGAGATGCTGACAATTCCCCAATAATATCTCCTCTCTGTCCCCTGGATGCTACAGCAGAATGTGTGTCTCTGGGAAGATGTCCCCTTTGAAGCAAAGAAAATACAATTTTTTTTTGGTGAAAATCACCTAAGACCACAGTGTCTCATGCCATCATGGCTGAGCACCGTGCTTTATCCATTCGTGTTAAGATAAGTGGTAAGAAGCAAAATGATTCTCACAGAAATGCATTGCATCACAGCACAGAAGCTGATGTGAGTTTAGACTTTTTCTAATAGAATGCTGGCCAGATTTTGCTAATTTTTTTTACCAATTAGGTTAGCTGGCAAAGACTGCCCAAAACTTGTCTGGCCTGAATCAGTAGTTCCAATGTAATAATAAAAGTATATTTAATGTACAAAATAAGTTGAAATATTTTGTTATGGATACTGCTCTGGCAGAGGTGAATTGAAGGGTTTGTGCTTTCAAAGTTTATTGTAACAAGCACCACAGCAGGAGAGGCATAGCGGGAATCCATTCCCTTAGTACAAATATATTGTCCTGAAGGCTGCAGTGGACCTGTCTCACCCCAAGGTGCTCATCTAGGGGTGGGGACCTGTTCGACTTTTCCTATTGTGTCTATAGGTAAATATCCTCCATTCTAACAGGTCTGCAGGGCTCTTCTTGAACCCTAAGGGCAGCAGTCAGTCTTCTTATTAGATTGGTCAATTCCTTCTCTTAACAGAGAATACTGAATATCACTATTAGATATGAACACAATTTATAAGCACTTACCACTCTCAGTAATTTTTTTTGTTGTGATTCGAGCAAAAATTGCAATGATGGATAGCAATTACATTTTACAATTCAGTTTGTTCCTCTTTTTAAAAATACTTCAACAAAATAAAGAAGAGCCTGAGTTTCCAATTAATTGAACATGAAAATAGGCTTTGGTGGTTAATTCTAGAAAGAGATTTAAAGAATTAGATGAAATCTAGCTAATAAAATTCCCACTCCCAGATCTACATATTTTCTAAAAAGTTTCACTTAATATTTTTATTAGGTGTTTAAAATTACATTTATTTATTTACTTATTTACTTATTTATTTTGTGGGATGGGGAGTGGACACTGCGGTTTAAGTGTGGGGGCCAGAGGACAACTTTTAAGAGCTGATTCTCTCTCTCTATCATGTGGCCCCTACAAACTGTACTCAGGATGCCAGGATCAGTGTCAAGTGTCTTAACCCATCAGGACACCTAGCCAGCCCATTTTTTTTGTGTTGTTTTGATTTCTTATTTGTTTGCTCTATTTTTTCATACAGATCCTTGACATAGAATTTTGTCTACCTTATTACTCCTCTATGCAGTCCAGGTTGCCCTCAAACTTATGAAAATTCTCCAACCTCTACCTCTGAAGTGATGGAATTATAGTTGCCTTCACCACCATTCCTGGCTTTCTGGGTATTTATATTTAATAAATAGAAATAATATTGTACCAAATTATAACTTATTCTAGGGCTAAGAAATTGTTCACAAATACGTGAGTTAACCATGGGAAAACATAGATATCATTAGCAAATAAATGTAGAATAAAATGTTTCTTTATGTGAAACATTTATAAAGTAGTATAAACATATACTATGTTATAGCCATATAAAATATAAATATACTTAGAAACATATCAGAAAGCATGTGTGATTTTTATCATTTTTTTCCAATTAGTATTTCATAAAATTAAAACAACAACTCAATCTCCAGGAGAGAAATTAACATTCAAAATCTTACAGATGTTGAGAAAAATAAATATTATATATTTCCTTTTATTCTTAGAGAAAAGAAAATGCAAACTTGTGGGTGAAAATCACCTAAGGCCAAAGTGCCTTAAGTCATCATGGCTGAATGCCATACTTTAACCATTAGTGTTAATATAAGTGCTAAGAAGTGAAATGGTTGTCATGGGAACACATCACAAAACAGCATGATCACTGATATCAACCTCAGTCCTCCACAGGCACATTCAAACACATGTACATGCAATTTCACACACAGGTTTACATACACACATGCATACCACACACGCACACACATATGAATAAATGTAAATAAAAGAAACTTTTAAATAGGAGATTAATATCCTTGATTGAGGAAGTTAAGATGAAGATGAAATAAGGTCCTGATGCTAACATGGTGCATGGGATCTCATGGTACATGGTGAATCATTATAAAGTATGTAGCATGATCTTAGAGTATATTAAAACCACAAAACACATCTGCTTTATATTTCTCCTTCCCTTGTTTTCTCTTTCTTTTTCCTAATGTATTTGCCTACTCTGTTGCTGCCCATGTCATTGACCTCTCTTAGGTTAATGACTTAGAGGAATAATTTTCACAAAGAGCCTTGTGAGAGCCTTGTAGGGAAAGTTGGGAGTAAGGCTTAGGAGGAAAGAAAGCCATGTGGCTCAGTTGAAGGCTTGCTTACCTCCACATGTGCTGATGACTATTAGGAGACAATCTTTCTTTGGTTTCAGTGGGCAATTTAAATTGAGCATCTATGGATTACAACATGTTCAAATCAGTAGGACTTGAAGGTGAGAACTTATATCATGCAGTTTCTCTATTTTGGGACATATTCTGGTATTGGTTTGGAGTTGGGGCAAAAACTCAAGGTAGTAACCTAGAGGCAGAAGCTGAAGCAGAAGTCATGGAGGAATATTGCTTACTAACTTGATCATCACTTGCTCATGTCTTGTTCAGCCGGCTTGTCTACAGCACCCAAGATCACCTGCATACCCAGGGGTAGCACTGCTCACAGTGAGCTGGACCATACACATCAACAATCAGTCAAGAAAATGCCCCACAGGTCAATCTAGTGGAGGCATTTTTTTTTCAATTAAGGTTCCCTTTTCTGAATGATTCTAGTTGTAGGCATTCTGCATGCATTTGGCCTTTTGAAAAAGATACACAGTACTACCCCTCAGAGCTGGAGACATGGGAAGCAACTGGGGCCTGATGGTTAGAGGAAGGAGCAATAAGTAGAAGCTGGGAGGGTGGTTGGATGAAGAACCTAATTTTTAAGAAGACATCCAGTCCAGATGGTCAGCCTCAGGAGAATGCAGGACAAACACTATCACCTCAAGCTCCTCCCTTGCTCTGTACTTCTTCTGTAATTCCTAGAATATCAGAAGAATAGAAAAGAGAGCCCACTGAGGCAACCCATTGTCTTTGGACTTGGAGTAGGAGGTAGAAGGCAGAGCCTTGACCAATAGAAAAGTAAGATACCAGCCCACTTGGGTGTGGTCGCTTATGCTAGAAATGCAGCTGTAAAGTCAGCACTCACTCTCTTGCTTCTTGCTCTTGCTTTTAGCTGCTAGACTCTGTTTCTGTTCCCCATTTGTGCAGAGGACTGTGATCTAGGACAGTGATCTCATGTGTCTGACATTGTGTATGTGTGTCTGTGTCTCTACCTCCTTGTGTATGAGTGCATATGTATATTTGTGAACATACATGTGGAGGCCAGATATTAAGGTTGGTTTCTTTGTCAAGCACTTTTGACCTTAAGGATCTTTTTTTATTAACTAATTTTTTTTGTATTACATCCAGAACATAGCTTCCCCTCCCTTCTCCCCTTCCATATCCCCCATATCCACTCTACCCTCCCTCATCCACTCCTCTTCAGAAGGGGGCAGGCCTCTCATGGGTATCAACAAAACATGGCACACTAAGTTTGGGTGAAGAAACAGCTTGGAGAACAGGTTCCCAAAAGCCAGCTCAAGTGCCAGGGATGGGTCCTGATTCCAGTGCTGGGAGCCCCCAAAACAGACCAAGCTGCATAACTGTCACACACATGCAGAGGCCTAGGTTGGTTCCATGCAGGCTTTCTAGTTGTTGGTCCAGAGTCAGTGAGCTCCCACTGGCTCAGGTAAGCAATCTCTGTGTTCCCTCCATCATGACCTTGACACATCCCCCCACCCCACCCGGCTCATATAATCCTCATCCCTCTCTTCAACATGACTCCCTGCATTTGGCCCAGTGCTTGGGTGTGGATCTCTGCATCTTTTTCCATCAGTTACTGAATGAAGGCTCTCTGATGACAATTAGGGCAGTCACCAAGGCAGACAAATTGACAGAACTAGAAAAAGAAAATCATCCTGAGAGAGATAACCCAGATCCAGAAAGAAAAATGTGGTATATATTCACTCAGAAGTGGATATTAGGTATAAAGGATACGGAAGCTACAATCTCCAGCCACAGGGAGACTAGGTAACAAGAAGGGACCAGAGAGTGACATATAGATTTCCCTGAGAAGGGAAAATAGAAGAGTTCTCCTGGAGAAACGGGGGGAGGAGGGGATGGGATGGGTGAATGGGAACATGAGGGATTGGGTTAGGTGGGTTGTGGATGGGGCAGAGGGGGAGAGTAATGAAAGAGATGTCTTGATAAGGGGACATTTTGGGGGTTAAGTAGAAACCTGGTGCCAGGGAAACTCCCAGGAATCCACAAGGATGACCTCAGCTAAGACTCCTAGCAGTAGTGGAGGGAGTGCTTGACCTTAATGTTTATTAAGGTGTGATCACTTTCAACTTTATTTTATTTATAAGAATGTTTTTGTTTTTGTGTATGTGTATGCACTGCATGTGTGCCTGGCAGAGGCCAGAAGAGGGCTTTGGATCCCCAGGGACTGGAGTTACAGATGGTTATGTTCCACATTGTGGTTGCTGGGAACTGAACCTGGGTCTTCCGAGGAACACACAGGGCTCAGAACTTCTGAGCCTTCTCTCTCCAGACTAGCACCTGATAGCTTGAGAGGAAATCTCTCTCTGTATTTGTGTTCACAGATTCAGCTAGACTGGCAGGGCTGTCCAGCAAGTCCTAGGAATTCCCATCTTATTCTCCCCAGAGTATGGGAAGGGCGGGAGTAGTAGAGTGGGTGTAGTTACAGGTGTATATTGCCGTGTACAGCTTTTTATATATGTGTTGCAGATCTGAACTCAGGTACCTGTGTTTTCATGACAAGCACTCTTACTGACTGTGCCGTTGCCCCACTGTTTAAATACTCATTTGATTACTTTAAACACAAGTGCTGTTTTAGTTTGTTTTGTGTGGATATTGTGTGTGTGTGTGTGTGTGTGTGTGCGCGCGCACACACACACACACACACATGCACACACACACTTTGTAAGTTCCTAGCTACTGCAGAAGCCACAAGAGGGCATCAGATACCCTGGAATGTAATCGCAGATAGTTGTGTGCTACCTTGTGGGTGACAGAAATTGAAGCCAGGCCCTCTGGAAAGAGCAGCAAGCACCCCGACCCCACCAAGTCATCACTCCAGCCACTAAAGTATGATAATTTTATCTAGTTTTAAATGCTTGGATAACAGTAGTTAAAATGTGGGGATTAGTGCTTGCATGGCAAATGTTTGCAATATAAAATATGCTTACTCTGGATTCTATAGGAAGTCAAGTATTTGCAGTGAAGACTAAACAGATCAGTGCAGAATCTTAGCTTAGGAACAGGCTTCACATTGTTATGTTTGAGATAGAGTGCTTAGCTCAATACACTGAAGTCCATAAGGGGCTTCCCTATCACAGTAATCACACCAGTAGTCAGGGACGAGCTAAGCCCTAAACACAGAATGTGGCCTTTGTGGTGTTGCCAGTGTCACTAACACACGGTTTGAGACCACAACTGAAGAGTGGGGTATTTTACCTTCAATGAAGAATGTTAAGAAATACAAGAGCTCTATAGCTATTGATTTAAAGAGAATGGGGGGGATTTAGGTTCTACATGGTTTCGGGAGTCTCCCTCGATATCTTGAAGACTCTGAGGCATGGTCAGAAGCTACCTTGGCTGCTGGAGATCAGATGGAAATGAGACCAGCACTCCAGGGTACCGTACCTTTCCTCCACCCTCAGAGCTCTAGACAGCTTTTCTAGAACCTTCCTCCTGAAAGCTAACCTTGGGTTGTCCTCCTTCTCGAAACTACTCAGAATCTTTCAGCTAAACGTGTTTCTACGAGTGACCCCAGAGAAAGTCTGTTTGCAGAACTCTACAACCCTGGCTGTCCCAGCCAGGATAGGTCATTCGGACTGCCTGTGCCCACAATGATTGAGCAAATGGAGCACAGCTGTCCCTTGATTTTCTAGGAGGTGATTAATATTTTAAAAGCTTTGTAAACCAACTTCCCAAAAATATCATTTAATGTTCTTCCCTTAACCAAGTATCATTTTTTTTGTTCTTTTTTATTGGTTTGGAGTTTCATACAGACATATGGGCTGTGGTAGCATCTACTCACCATTGCCTTCACTCCACTTTTTTCCCTATTCCCCCCCTAAACTTTCTTCCCAACTTCACGTGCCCCTTTATAAAACCTGTGGAATCCATGTATCCCTGTCAGTTTGTACATGGGTAAAAGGGCATTTACTAGAACATGGGGCCACAGCTCTGAAGACAGCTGCTCTCTCCACCCCATCGGTTACCAGCGTCTCCCCAGGAAGGGGTGGGACCTCATCCTGTCCCCAGCTTTGATCTTGTGCAGGCCTTGTGCAGCCAATTACAACCATTGTGAGCAGATGTATGAAAATAGTTCTGTCCTGTCTGGGAAACAGTGTTTCCCTGGGGCCACCCATTACCCCCGGCTCTTGCAAGCTTTTCTTATTTCTGCAATGATCCCTGAACCTTCAGAGAAGGGGTATTAATATAGATGTCCCATTTAGGGTGAAATCTCCACAGCATCTCATTGTTGGTGTGATGACCTACTGTGGCTCTGTGTATTAATGCCCATCTACTGCAAAAGGGTTGAGAGCTGTTCTGATATATGCTAACCCAGTATATGGAACTTATTGTTTTATCATTGACATGACAGATCAAACTGACGCTCCGGGCTGAAAGGAGTTTCTTCTTAAGAGAAAATGTGGCCAATCAGCTTCTGTGAACTCTGTTCTCATCTCTCTCAACAGAATTATCTCCTCCTCTCTGAAGTTGTTTATCATATTTATCTCACCATTTTGTGATCTTTTTCTCAAAAGCTAGTAATTCAGCCATCCTTTTTAACTGTGTGTAGAGTCTGTGTTCCTTGCTGACTTGATGGAGTAAGTGCTCAATAAATATGCTTTATTCCTTATTAACAGCTGGATAAACTTGGGCATTTCCAAACAGATAAATATGCACAATGACAGCCCCAGATGATAGGACCAGCATGTCACAGATTTTATTAGATTCTGTGCTAGGTAGCATCCAACCCACCTAGCTCAGAGAAAAGGCATAGATGAACACAGTCAATCTAAGAGGACATTTGAGAGACCATCACATACATTTTAGTCACACAGAACTCTCAGTCAAACCACAGTGAGCTGATTGCTATATTGTCTCTCATCCATTGTCTAATTCCATCTTCCTTATCTAATAATATACATGGCACCCGCAGTGATATCATATTGAAGGTTATTAGTTAAACCCTAGACAGCCAAAGAAGGATTTTGTAATTATAGAGGTACCTTTTGGGAATACGTAAAATCTATGCCGACAAATACTTATATGTCTGAGACAGTCATACTTCTCTGCAATTCTTAGTGGTAACCTAAAAAGAAATAACTTATGCTACTCAAAATCTTTTGGAATTATGAAAATAACTTTAATAATTTATGTGTCTTTTCCCCTTCCCCAAATGTTGCAGTGTTTTCAGAGTGGAAAGTACTCATTGGGTAACTTCTCTGTAGGCATTGTTCATATGATGGAGTCAATGACAGGAAGCTTAGTTCCTATCAAAGAGCGGCATGCACAGTGATTGCGAGGCAGCTTCTTGTCCAATGGGGATCTATAAGTAAGGAACATCAGACAAATAAACAAATGTCTATTGTACTAGAAATGAAACACACTATAATAACCCTACACAGAAACGTCTGGTTTTATAAGGAGGTTGTGTGTGTGTATGTGTGTGTGTGTGTGTGTGCATGTGTATAAGAGAGAGAGACAGAGGTACAGAGAGACACACACAGAAAGAAAGTCTTAGCTGTTTAGTCCTGGCTAGCTTGGAACCTACTGTTTTAGATCAGGCTTTCTTTGAACTCTTATATATCCATCCACCTGATTCTTTTCTCCAGCCCCAACTGCTGGATTATATGTGTGCACCAAAGCATTCAACTAATTTTTTTTTCTTTAAAGAAGAGAAAAAGTATACCTTGAAGAGAAAAATTTAGGATTCTGCATTCTTACTGTCAGGATAAACTATGCTACACTAATGAATGAAGAAAACAATTCACCACAGCAAAGGTTAGTGTTACTTTCTCATTGTGTGTGCCCACTGTGCGTTCAGAAAGTATTCTGTGTCACACAATCATTCAAGGTGATAAAGTAGCTATGGACTTGTATTTTGCCTTTAAGACCACTGACTTCTAGGGTCTCTGCCATAAGGGACATAAGAGATTGCTTGTGGAATCTTAATTCAAAAGTGCTGTGTGTCACTTCCACTCACGTGTGGCTGTTTAGAGGGAGTCACACGTAAGTCCTTTCTGCTTGCTGTGAGTGAACTAGAAAGTGTGGTGTACCTGGGTATCTAGGGAAGGGAGAAGAACTGGGCATGGATGAACACTGGTTTCAAACAAGTTTTCTACGGGGATGCTGAGGGCATTTTGTGTGATCTTTGAAGAAAAAATGGAAATCTGTGTATTTCGAAAGAGGAAATGGCATGCATACAAACACGGAATAGAGAAAGGGTAGGAGAGGGTTCTCGAAAAGCCACAAATAGACTTCTTTTCTCAGGACATGAAAGCAAAGGGTGGAGTAATACCAGAGATTTAATGTATATATAATCTCGGAAATATTACACAGAATGAAGTGTATAGAGGGAAGTATGGTGTTGTTGGAATTTCCTTTGGGCCATTAACCAGCTCCCAAATAAAGACATGGAGACTTACTGCTAATTATGAGTGCTTGGCTTTAGCTTAGGCTTGTCCCACCAGCTCTTCTAACTTAATTTAAGAATGTCTATTCATCTATGTTTTACCTCAGAGCTTTTTTTTTATTTTTTAATTTATTTATTTAATTAAGGATTTCTGCCTCTTCCCCGCCACCGCCTCCCATTTTCCTCCCCCTCTTCTGATCAAGTCCCTCTCCCTCATCAGCTGGAAGAGCAATCAGGGTTCCCTGACCTGTGGGAAGTCCAAGGACCGCCCACCTCCATCCAGGTTTAGTAAGTTGAGCATCCAAATTGCCTAGGTTCCCCCAAAGCCAGTATGTGCAGTAGGATCAGAAACCCATTGCCATTGTTCTTGAGTTTTCAGTAGTCCTCATTGTCCGCTTCTCTTTCCTTCTGTGTATCCTACTTTTCTGTTTCTTCTGCATCTGGCTGGCTGGCCCCTGTTGTTTCCCTGGTGTCTTTTTTTCCCTCTTCCCTCAGCTTAAATTCCTCCTCCTACTTACAATCCCTTCCCAGAAGTTACACCTATACCTCCTCCCTCACTTTTGGCCATTCAGCTTTTTATTAGACCAATCAGGTATGTTAGGCAGGCAAAATAAACAGCAACCCATCTTTATATGATTAAATACATGCAACACATCTTTAGGTAGTTAAACAAATATTCTACACCATAAACAATTGCAACATATCTTTACACAGTCAAGCAAATATTACACAACAGCATGGACACCAAATTTCATTAGCAATGGGTTTATATTTGGACCCTTGTTTATAACTTACAGAGTCTTCCTTCACATAACAGCTTGGGGTGAAATGACCTAGAAGGGAGACGAGACATATAAAACATTTGCAAGATGGTACAGATGATTCAAAAAATCAGGATGGGAAGAAATGGAAAAGAAAGCAAATTTTAGAGGGCTATGCAGAGGTAACATCTACATCACCCAACAAATAACTGAATTTGGAGAACTGGAGAGAAGGAGTTAAGTGATGTTGGAGCTGAGGCACTGCTGGTGTTGGAATCCATGTTTCAACAAAATCATGAAAACCAGAAAGGGATGCTAGCCTATCAGTTATGTGTTTAGATAGAAGTCATCCACATAAGAGAACAGCAATATCATATTGTGTTTAAGATACAAGACTGAGGTTCTTGGTGTCAAAGGTCTTCATTTTAAAAATAGTAACTGTAGTGCCATTTCATTTGTATTTTAATAAGTAAAGGTTGCCTGAAGATTAGAGAGTAAAACAGCTGCCCTGGTCAGCCTTACAGACCAAATAGTGGTGACACACACCTTTAATTCCAGTAGCCACACTAGTTTGCCATAGAAACAAAGCAGGTAGTAGTGGTGCACACCTTTAGTCCCAGCACTAGAAAGGAATATAAAATTGGAGGAGACAGTTCTCAGAAACAGTCTCATTCTGAGGATTCCTGAAGGAAGAATTGCCTTTTTGGACTGAGGTAGAGGTAAGAGCCAGTGTTTGCTTTTCTGACCTTCAGGTTAAACCCCAATATCTATCTCTGGGTACTTATTAATTGTGCTACACCTAACTGTACCACTTGCTGATTGTGGAGCTGGCTTAACCTCTCCAGACTTCATTATCCTTATCCAAAAAGCAGGGGTGCTAAGAACACTTTCACCATAGACTTACTATAACCATGAAAGCGGTGGCTGGCAAAACATCTGACATATGAGATGAGATGCCTGAAGAACCTTAGGTTAATAAAGCAATTATTGGGGTAAGATACAAAGACAGGGATTATTACAGAGATGTAAGGAGAAAAGGAAGCTCTTCACTCTAGAGGCTGGTTTTCTTCACTCAGTTTTACCCCACACGCTTACATAAAGGAAGCTTCAGTAACACATGATGCAAGAATTCTAATATAATTACATTTGCTGTGAAGGCTGCTGTGGTGGTTTGAGTAAGAATGGTCCTCGTTTGAATGATTAGTTACAGGGATTGGAAGGAGTAGAAAGTGTGGCCTTGTTGGAGGAAGTGTGTCACTGGGGTGTCATCCTGTCATGCTTCCAACCATGATAATAATAGACTAAATCTCTGAAATTGTCAACAAACCCCCAATTCAATGCTCTCTCTTATAAGTGTTGCCTTGGTCATGGTGTGTCTTTACAGCAACAGAACAGTGTCTTAGACAGTTACTGACAACTAGATAACCTTTCTTCTTAGTTAGAAAAATTCTGAAATAATACTATTATAATTACAATAAACCAGGCTCCAACTCTGAGCAGATACCACCTCAAGTGTGACCTTACTTCTTTCCTGAAGAATTTCTTGGAATGTCACAAACAAAATGTCTGCCTTTTGTATACAGTGACAACAGTCTTAACTTTCCTGTTATCTAGAGTTTCACCTTCCCAATTGTATCCCAATGGTGGTGGGAAAGAAAATACCCCACAAAGGGAATGGCAATGTTAGGAGGTGTGGCCTTGTAGCAGTAGGTATTGTCTTATTGAAGGAAACGTGTCACTGTGGGGCTGGGTTTGAGCTCTGCTGTGCTCAAGATACTACCCAGTGTCTTAGTTCACTTCTGGTTGTTTGCAAGTCAAGTTATAGGACTCTCTGCTCCATCTCCAGCATCATGTCTACCTGCAGGCCACCAAGCTGCACCATGATGATAATGGACTAAATTTCTGAAAATGTAAGCCATCCTGATTAAATGTTTTTCCTTTACAAGGGTTGCCATGGTCATGGTATCTCTCCACAGCTATATAAATCCTAATGAAGATGCCAGTCCACTGCAAACCAAACCATTATGTGATTTTATTTCAATATTTTATTAACACTTTGGGAATAACCTCAGAATTAATCACAATAGTCTATATGACTGCTGTAAGAACAATAAAGTATGATTCTCTGCTGGGAGCCAATTTGAATAGCTGCCATTACAAGATGGCATTTGGCCCCAGCCTCGCTTGATAGATAACTCCATATTAGGGTTGCAGTTCTTCCACCGGAAAACAGGGTGAGTTGTTGTGATCTAGCTGCCCACACTTCCCCTGACCGGCAGGGGAACATCCTGGTCTGTAACTGACAGGGATGTTCCCCTGCTTTCTTTCCTGCCGGTGGGTCTCCAGAAAAGCAGTTAAAGTATCAAAGTATCAAAAGTTGCTAGGCAGACTCCCTATATAAGCAGCTATAGTTCAGGGCTCCAGGACCCTTGCTTTCTGCTCTCCCTACAACCAAGAGGCTCCAATAAAGCGTGATTTGAGAAGAATCCTCATCTGGTGGCTGTTCCTTCCTGCTGGTCAGAAAGTTCGCCACAATTCTCCCTTGAGAAACCCATACCTGTACTGGGTATATCTTATGCTTTCCCTGAGTATCTCTCAAACCTTTGTGTTGGTCCTTAAACTACTTTCTGTGGTGGAATAATACCCTTGACTTTACCTGAGTGCTGGTGTTTTAGTTTCTATTTCTGTTGCTGTGACAAAGTTCTCTGGTCCAGTAACACAGGGCTTGAAATGATTCTGTCTCATAGTTCATGGATGTAGTCTATCAGGGTAGGGAAGTCAAGGCACAATGCAATTGGTCACATCACACCTACAGTCAAGAGGCAGAGTGGTGAATGTATGCTTTTGCTCAATTCCCTTTCTCTACTGACATAGCACAGGACCCAAACCAGGGAATGGTGCCACTCATAGTGGATTAATTCCTACCTTAAATAATATAATCAAGATAATACCCAGAGGCCCATCTCCTAGGTCACTCTAGATCCTGTCAAGTTGACTACACTAACAGTGACAGGCAGTCTCTAAAAACTCAGATTGCTCCTACCACCAGCTGCAACAGTTGCGAGAGCAGGCCCTGCCCATCGCATGGACAACACAATAGAGGCAAACCCATCTGTGGAGGTATGGGTGAACCAGCCCCAAAGCAGTGAGCATGGGAGAACCATCCATGTTACTCGTCTGTCATGTGGCAACATGAGTGGGTGATAGCTGGCCCAGAGATCATAAGGGTGGGAGAGTTACCCTTGCTCCCCTACCACCACCAGCTGTGACACTCAGGAGAGCAGACCCTGCAACTCTTGTGAGCAGTGCAGAGTCAATCCCATTGGAGGAGGTGTGGGTGAACCAGCTCTGAAGTTGTGAGCATGAAAGAACTGTCCCTTTTACTCACTTGTCAGATGGTGACATGAGCAGGAAAGTTGCCCCCCTCCTACTCCTACCTCTGGCCCATCAACACCTGAGGCACATACATGCAAGAGCTGCCCCTCAGGTCATAAGAGTGGGAGAGTTGTTCCTGGCCCTCAGCATCAGTGGTAGCACTCAGAAGAGTGTTCCCTATGCCATGCATGAGCAACACAGTAGAGCTGGCCCTGAAGGTATAGGTGTGGGAGATATGACCCCAAGAACGTGAAAGCAAGAGAACTGACCCAGCTCCTTGATCATTGATGCAAGAGATAAACTTGCCAGGGCAATGCAGGAGAGCTCACCCCGGTGGTGAGGACAGGGGATAGCTGGCAGGCTAACCAATCCTACAGCTAACCAGGCCAAGAACCAGGGTTATGTGTTGGCCCATCCTGGTACTCACCCCATCTGTGATTTGGTAGAACACATGAAGGAACCGGTCTTGTAGACCCGAAGATAACAGGATTTTCACAACACAGAGAAATATCAGAATAACCAAGAGAAGTCCCAGTGAGAGCCCAGCATTGATAGTGTAGCTGAAACCAGAGTTCTCGAACCAGACCAATGACTCCTTGCAATGAACACTTGCAAGTAAAGATGCATGGACAAAGGGTGTTACTGAGTGATTCACTGTGTCGTACTACAGGTTCCATGATAAGATTTTTTTCCCTCTTTTTTCTTCTTTTTTCTCTTAAATTTTATTTGGAGGGGTGGCTGCAAGGGCAGAGGGCAGATATGAATGGACAAGAAATTAATGGAATTGGGATACATGATGTGAAAGACACAAAGAACAAAAAAAGAAAGATTGAAAAAAGAAGAAAGGGGCATAAATTTGGTTGAGAGTATAAGGAATACAGCAAGAGTTAGAGAAGGAAGAGGGAGGTGTGGAAAGGTGTAAATACTATTCTCATCTATGAAATTCTCGAAAAGCATATTAACAGTTCTGTTCATTTGTGTGTTCTTATGCTCCATGCTTTGCTACTGGAAATAATGTAACTTCATGTACAGTGTTTTAAATGTCTTCAGAAATAAAATGGTATAACTAACACAATGACGGCCTTCAGGTGCTTCAAGGATTCTTCCAGAAATCAAATACTTTTCCAGCACAGCTCCTCATTTTTTCTTGTAACAAGCTCAAGGTTATTGATGCTGTCTGTACCCAAGGAAGGACAAACAGAGCAGTGACGTGCTTGGAAGTCAAGGGAAGAACAAGGTGAACAGTGCTCCCTAGACTTGGGAAAGATTGGAGGAGGCCTTGGGTCCTGAAGATGGGATGGCGTGGATTTACTCCCTGTCAGAATGTTCCCAGAGGACAGGGAGACCTACTTGCCTAAAGAAGTAGGTCCTAGAATTGGAGAACTCAGACTTGCTGATTATTGCTTCCCCCTAAGTATGGGTTAAAGCCAGCAACATGGCTTATGCTGACGAGACCTCTGAGCTGGAGTGGAGGCACTGAAGTGCTCAGAATCAGGACATGTGATAGAAAGAGACTTTCAGATGGTTTCAGACTCTGCCATGTCCTCTGAAGGCAGCAGATAGCAGCAATGACCAAGTCGCAGTCATCCCAGAAACATGAGAATTTCTTTCACACACAGATTTCCAGTGTAGAACCTGTGCTCCCAACATCGTCACATGTTACATGTACCATGTTTGCTTCTTAAATAGAAAATGTTTCTTAGTTTTGGGTGGTGCTGGGGAGGCTTCTGAGTTGCATTCTCTGGGTCCCATGATCTCCGTACTTTAATTCATAAGGCTCATCCATATGGGAGTGTCTTGCAAAAAGCTAATAGAAAAGGTTAAGCAATATCAGTTCATAGATTAAAGAAAGGTTCAAACAGACACTCCAGGAATATGCAGACAAAATAAAATCAAATATTTAATAAAAATTGGAATGTGTATAGGATAGTTGTACCTCTTGGAAGACAAAGGTTATCTTAAAAAGTTTTGTTCTCCTAAAACTGCCTCTATATCATTTTAATCCTTTTAAATTACTGAAAATTACTATTTGTTTTATTTTGGTGAAAGAAAAAACATGCATTAACTTTAGGGGATTGGTTACAGTGTCCTAAAAATATGATTTAGGTCAAGGTAGATAATAGTGTTATTTAATTTTCTCTGTTTATAAAAATCCTTCCTTCTTTTCTCCCTTCCTCTTTCTCCCTTTTTCCTTTACTCTTTTCCTTTCTCCCTCCCCTTTTTCTTTTCTTTTCTTCCTTTAGTACTTCACTTATTTTCTCTTTCCATGTTATCTTCCCTTTTTTGTATAGTAAACCTAACAATTACTAAATGATGAATTTCTCATAATACAATGGCAGAATTGTCTGTTTCTGTCTTAAACACACACACACACACACAGTCACACATGAAGAATGTTATGTTTAGCTGCATACAAACTTTAATGTTTTAGGTTTTTATGAAGAAGTGTGTCATTATGGAACACTCATTTTTATTTCTGGCTTTACTTTTCACATGAAGACTTAATTGCTCATGTTATTGTATCCGCTACAAAAGTGGTTCTCAACCTTCCTAATGCTGCTTAGGAACTTAATACAGTTCCTCACGTTGTGGTGACACCCGAGCAATAAAATTATTTTCATTACTAATTCATAACAGCAATTTTGATACTGTTATGAACTGTGATATAAATATCTTTGTTTTCTGATGTTATTAAGTGACACCTGAGAAAGGGTTGTTCAACCCCAAAGGGATCATGACCCATAGGTTGAGAACCACTGCTCTACAGTCTTCTCTTTTGTATTACTAAGTCTTTCCAACCATTCAACCTGTGTCTTTGTATTTGAAAAGTATCTCATGTGTACAGTATAGGGTTTATTATTAAATTTTATTTATTCTGAGAATCTCAGCATCTTAGTTTGTAAAGTTGTTATCATAATTTCACTAAGATACTTTTAGCTTATTATTTTTAGATTTTTTTTCCCAGTTATCATTTCTGATTTTATTTCTCTTTTCTTGACTTATGTCATCTGCATATTTTTAAAGAAATTGTCTGTTCCTGGATGGAGGGGGGAGAGCCTTGGACTACCCACAGGGCAGGGAACCCTGACTGCTCTTTGGATTGGAGAGGGAGGGGGAGGGGAAGTTGGGAGATGTGGGAGAGAAATAGGAAGAGGTGGAAATTTTTAATAATAATAATAATAATAAATAAGAAATTGTCTGTTACCTTTTATCTATATTAAGTCAATATATTTTAAACATTGAAAGTACTATATTTAATGATTATAATTAAATAACCAAATAATCAAAGCATTATTTATGATTACATTTAATATTAGGTTCTTTTGGAAAATTGAAACTCTTTTTAATTTATATAGTTTTAGAAATGTGGAAAATTTATAGGGAGCCAGGGGAGAAATCAGAAATGACAAAAGATCTGGCCCGGGAACCAAAGAAGATAAATGAGCAGATACATTTGGCCTGAAGATGAGAAAGCGCAAAGATAACATTTGTCTTTAAATCAATGGAGAATTTCATATGGTGACCAGATGTTTTCATCTTCACCCAGAAGAAAAGAAAGTAGCGTTGACTATAACAAAGTAGACTTAATAATTTCTAGGGGGCAGAGCAGTAATATTAACTCCTTATTTCCATGAAGGTAAAGTTCCTGAAAATTAGCAATCTTCACTGTGGTGAATATGGCTTTATGAATATATCCTTTGTTTTGATGTCTGTTACATTCCCCTTATTCATAAAGGATGCCCACAATTGATCTGCCATTGATAATGTTTTTCAGGTGTGTATTACCAACATGAAGACCAAAAGATGAAATGAGACTGGCAAAGTACTAAAAATTTGCAACCAAATACCAATGGCATGTACCCATTGATTTGATTAAGACAAAACATACAAAATAAAACTGCAAGTTTCTTCAGGCAGAGGATCACATACAGATTTTATAATTAAACATAACATGTCCAGTCAAATTAGTGCTTTATTTTTAACTAACCGTGTCCCAGGGCTGGGGAGATGACTTTCTCAGTAAAGTATTTGCTGCCCAGGCATAGTGGCATGTGCCTGCCATTTTAGGGATGAAGGGGTTGCAACAAGTAGATCCTCGGGGCTCACTGGCTGGTCAGACTAGCCTAAAAATTGTGAGCTTCAGGTCCCAGAGATCTCTAACTTTCTAAAACAGTAAGGTGGATGACTCCTGAGAGATGATACCAGAGGCTATCCTACAGCTTCTACATGCATGCACACACACAGAGAAAGAGAGACATGTGCAATCACACTCATCATATGTACAAACATACTTACACATCTATCTATTCATCCATCCACCATCCATCCATCCATCTATACATACATATGAGTAGATGAGCATAGTTAACTTTGCCTCTCTGAGTGCACCTTTAGTGTTTTGTAAAAAATTTTCAACAGCGAATGAATCATTTTATGTTTTTTAATTGATAACAATATTTCTTAGACTTGCCCTGCTGTTTGGATTTCTATTATAGACTAAGCCAACTTACACAAAGATGTGCATGTAGATCAGCTATCAGCTATATGAGGCTCCTGAATATAGTTTCAGAAGTATTAGAAGTCATTATTTGACTTAGCATATGGATATTATGAAACCCTTTAAAAGGATATGCCATCAATTGATACTACTCTGTAAATGGAGACTGTACATTTGCTTCCTGGTCGCTCAGATCCGAATAATCACACAGAAATTACATTAATTACAACATTGTTTGGCCAATGGCTTAGGCATATTCCTACCTAACTCTTATATCCTAAATTAACCCATTTCTATTATTTCATATTTTACCACAAGGCTCATGGTTTGTTACCTCCTACTTCTTGGGCAGCTGCATGGTGTCTCCCTGACTCCACCTTCTTTCTCCCTGCATTCAGTTTAGTTTTCCTACCTACCTATATTCTGCCCTTCTATAGGCTGAAGAATCTTCTTTATTAACCAATGGTAACAAAACATATTCACAGCATACAGAAGGAAATCCCACATCATCATTTCTCATGCTAAATGGTGGAATATAATTCCTCTTTGCTTTGAATCCAGCATAGTCTGAGTGAAGTGTGGAGCAATACAATGTGATAACAGTGACGTTCCAGGAACTCTGGGATTGACTCAGAAGAAAACTCATCATTTCTACCTGAGTCTCTGGCAATGCTCACTCTGAAGAATTTCCCTCAGACCCATTTACGATGCTATGGAAGGCTCAAACAGTATGGAAAAGCCATATTTGGTGACCTAATTATCTTTGTTGGATCCTCAGTCAGCCAACTGAACTTGTTTGAAGTGATCCATCTTGAACACTGACCAAGGCTCTGTCACTAACTGGATCTATGTCAAACTACTCTAACTAAGCCTTTATCTACTTAGTCTTCATCTTCACTGTTTATTTTTTTTAATTTTTTTTATTGAGAAAAAAAAATTTCCGCCTCCTCCCAGCCTCCCACTCCTCCCACCCTCCCCCCATTCCTCTCCCCCTCCCTCTCGAGTCTGAAGAGCAGTCAGGGTTCCCTGCCCTGTGGGAAGTCCAAAGTCCTCCCCCCTCCATCCTGGTCTAGGAAGGTGAACATCCAAACTGGCTAGGCCCCCACAAAACCCGAACAAGAAGTAGGATCAAAACCCAGTGCCATTGTCCTTGGCTTCTCAGCAACCCTCATTGTCCACCATATTCAGAGAGTCCGGGTTTATCCCCTGCTTTTTCAGTCACAATCCAGCTGGCCTTGGTGAGCTCCCAATAGATCAGCCCCACTGTCTCCGTGGGTGGGTGCACCCCTCTTGGTCCTGACTTCCTTGCTCATCTTCTCCCTCCTTCTGTTCCTCATTGGTACTTTGGGAGCTCAGTCCAGTGTTCCAGTGTGGGTCTCTGTCTCTATCTCCATCCATCGCCAGATGAAGGTTCTATGGTGATATGCAAAATATTCATCAGTATGGCTATAGGATAGGATCATTTCAGGTTCTTTATCCTCAGTTGCCCCAGGAACTAACTGAGGACCTCGCCTTAGGCACCTGGAAGCCCCTCTAGGTCCAAGTCTCTTCCCAACCCTAAGATGGCTCCCTTAATTAAGATATGTGCTTCCCTGCTCCCCTATCCAACCTTCCTGTATCCCAATCATCCCGTTGCCCCAAGTTCTCCCCATCCTACCCTTCTCACTTTTTTCTCCCCATCTCCCCTTACCCCCCTCCCACCCCACCCTTAAGATCCCAATTTTTTGCCTGGCAATCTTGTCTACTTCCCCTACCCCGGAGGATAGCTATATGTTTTCTTTGGGTTCACCTTCTTATTTAGCTTCTGTAGGATATCAAAATATAGACTCACTGACCTTTATTTGTGGCTAGAAACCAATTATGAGTGAGTACATCCCATGTTCATCTTTTTGGGTCTGGCTTACCTTACTCAGGATAGTATTTTCTATTTCCATCCATTTGCATGCAAAATTTGAGAAGTCATTGTTTTTTACTGCTGAGTAGTACTCTAATGTGTATATATTCCACACTTTCTTCATCCATTCTTCCATTGAAGGGCATCTAGGTTGTTTCCAGGTTCTGGCTACTACAAATAATACTGCTATGAACATAGTTGAACAAATGCTCTTTTCGTATGATCGGGCATCTCTTGGGTATATTCCCAAGAGTGGTATTGCTGGGTCCAGGGGTAGGTTGATCCCGAATTTCCTGAGAAACCGAAACACTGCTTTCCAAAGTGGTTGCACAAGTTTGCATTCCCACCTGCAATGGATGAGGGAACCCCTCCCTGTACTTAGTCTTCATCTTCGCTGTTGATTTTTAAAAACAGCATCCAGCCCCATTAGTCCCTCAGGCGACCGAATCCCCAGATAACTGCAAAGTTCAAGCTTCACAGAGGAGACATTCAACCTTTCAAACTGTGACAAACAGCACTAAATTGTTGTTTAGAAGCAGTAAATTCTGTAGTGGTTTATTTTGCAATAGATACTTGTCATTTTGCTGAAAAGTTATAAACTTTCATTAAAAATTCACCTTAAAATAGATGGACACAAACGTACCATTTTATTATCCATACCAAAAAAGCATATATATAAATGGTTTGTGTGTGTGTGTGTGTGTGTGTATGTTTGTGAAAAGCCTAAACTTGAAAATGAGAACATATTGATTTAAAGCTCAACCAGAAGAAAAGCTGAATAAATTGTCTAAGTACTTTAGCTGTCTGTGTTATCTTCAATTAAGGAAGTAATCATGCCAGCATCACTCATTTCTTAAACACACACACACACATTTTTTTCTAGTTAGAAAGTAGATAGTGAAGTAACAAAGATGAGTCAGCATTTAAGAGTGCTGAATGCTCCTGCAGGGGACCTGAATTGGGTATCTGGTAACCCCAGTATTCAGTGAGGGCATAATCAACTTTAATTCCAGCCCTGATGGATTTATAACCTCTGACTTCACTGGACACCTGCATCTACCCACACACAGACACTCACATATACACACAACTCAAACTAAGACTAATTTTTACTGTGGAATAATCCCTTCACACACTGTGAAGATTTGTCATTGTGACTAATTTAATAAAGAAGCTGACTAACCAATAACTGGACAGCATAAGTTTAGGTGGGAGAAACAGACTAAGGATACTGGGAAGAAGGTGGAGTTAGAGGAGTTGCCAGGAGACATAGAGGAAGCAAGACATGCTGGGGGTCAGGTAAAGCCACGAGCCACGTGACAATATACAGATTAATAGAAATTAGTAAATTGTAGTTAGTGATAAGCCTGAGGTATTGGCTGAGCATTTATAAATAATATTAAGACTCTGTGCCAATTATTTGGGAACTGGCAGGCAAGAAAAAAAAGTCCACCTACACGTATTTTTAACAGAAAGAAAGCAACATACAGTATCAGATGGATAGGAATCATTATTGTATATCTGTATCATATAGCTCCAGTAATCAAAGAAACAGTAGTATCAGTGACTAATGTTTTTAATTTTAAAATGAAGTTTCACCGTGTAGCACAGGCTGGTCTTGAACCGACAGTCTTCCCGTTTCAGCCTCATAAGACTGAGATTGCACTTCTACACATAGTCCCGACAGACACTTCCTTGAATCCTCTTTTCCATTACTAATTTCATAAGCGTGCAGATGTTCTTTAATTTGCACTCTTAAGAAGTGGGTGGTGCTGGGGTATTTACTTCCCCCACTGAAGACAAAACAGACAACAGAAGTACTTAGCTAATTTATTCAGTATTTCCTGATTGAGCTTTAAGTCAGTGTGTTTAGACTGTTCTTTTCCAGGAATCTCAGCACAGACCAAGTTAAATAAACCAACACCAAATCTGGAAGCATCTCTCTGGATTTCTGAGTTCTGAGACCATGACTGCCTGAGGAATGAATCCTGTCTTGCTTTTGGGAAACACACAGTGGGAGAGATAGATGTTTTTCACAAGGAATCACAGAATGAAGAATTCAGATCAGATTTCACTCTGGATAGCATAATGTTAGTGTCTTTCAACATTAAACTTTGAATTTTGTTCTAATGAAAACAGAATGTGAAATATGGGACCAAAAGAGTGAAGAGTCTGAGTTGAGGTCTCAGGGTAGAATAGCAGCAGAGAAGCTTTTAGAATCCCCATCTCCAGTTTCCCATCGCAGACGCCTCTCACCTCTCCTCATTCTGTGACAATGGTCTATTACTGGTTAATACACGTGAGTTTTCAGAGGAACCTCAGCTAAAATCCTCACATGTGTTACATCAATGGAGTTCCCTAACTATAGAATAAAGGAACATTTCTAGATAATGGTTTCTAGTTTGACCTCTGCTCACTTGAAAAACCTCTTTTCCAGGCAGCCTCAAAACACATTGCTTGGGGGCTGGAGAAACGGCTGTTCTTCCAGGGGACCTGGGTTCAATTCCCAACACCCACATGACAGCTCATACCTGTCTGTAACTCCAATTCCAGGGGATCTGACATACTCACACAGATATACATGCAGGCAAAACATCAGTGCACATAAAATAAAAATAAATTAATTTAAAAAATTGCTTGACAAGCAACTTGTCATTTCTTTTTCATAGCAGACCACCCCTTCACAAGATAGATGATGTATCATCCTGTCATCTACCAGCTTTTTTTTCCTCAATGGGCATGTTTTTGTTTAGCACAGCTACTAGCCACTAGCCACAAGTGTTTATTGGGTGCTTGGGATATGACTAATGTGACTGGGGAAATGAATCTTAAATTGTGCTTTATTGTGGATAATTTAAGTAGCTTCTGTGATTAGTGGATACCATATTGACAGCCCAGTCTAAGTCACAAGAGGAACTGGGGAAATGAAGAACCAAGGATTCCTTTCCTTTTCTGTTGTTTTAAGTCAGGATGCAGATGAAAGCATATACTTGGCTTTGGATCTCAAGACTGTGCTCAAGAATTTTTTTCAAAAGTTCTCTTAAAGTGAAGATTAAGTCAGCTGGCTAGACAGAAACAAAACAACACATGCTACATTGGTTCTGCTTTCTTTTCTAGCCTGGTCGGTTGCCCCTCTTTGTCACACTCTAAATGCAGAGAGGGGAAGAAATGAGATGAGAGCAGGAACATCGGGTCAAATACCAGAGCTCGGCTACGGGAACTCCCAGTTGTGAAGGCACTGGGAAGCGTGGAGAGCTCTCAATTCTAACCAGCTCTAGCACACGCTTAGGTTCAATCCCCACCTCCAAACGGGCAGCAGAAAACTGGGAGTAATAGGTTTCTCAGAAGCTGTTCACATCCTGACTTTCAGCCATGCCCCACCTCTCTCAGCCTTTCTGGTGAAGGGTACTCCACTGTTTCCCTACTCCACAGACAGCTCTACCTGTTGGAGGCTTTTTAGGGACAAAACCAGGAGCCTTTCGTGGTCTAAGTTTGACTTTGGAGCAAGCAGAGACCCACTGCTGATCTCTCAATGTCAACTTCTCTAGACCTGTCCCCCGACCCCTGACCCCTGATTTTGGTCTTACATTTTCATGGTTCTGTCTGACATTCTTGTTAGCATCAATGCCTCCCTAAGAATTGTTAGATACTTCTCAGTGAAAAGATTCTCCATGCCTGACTCAATTTTATGAGTGTCTTCTCCTCTTTTTCTTAAATCTTGCTTCCATAATTCTTCATTATTGTTTGAGTTCCATATACCCTCACAGTGTTGCTTTTTTATTCTTCTTCGATTGACTAGTTGTTCTCAAGAGAACCAGTCTGGATTACCTACTCTGTTATCTTAGTCACTGCTCTCTTTCTGTAAGGAGACACCATAACCAAGCTACTTATAAAAGAAATAAAACATTTAATTGGGGGGGGCATGCTTACAGCTTCTGAGGGCTAGTTCACTATCACCATGGCAACAGTGATGCAGATGTAGGGTTGATGCTATATCACCTGCTCCAATTGGAGCAACAAAAATTCCAGTCATTGAATTATTCTACAATAATTCTTCTAAAGTTTATTTATGACTTGGGGTCATGAGATATTTGTATTTTCTCTAGAAAAGGAATTTAACATCATCATTGAATCATATAGAAGCATCATCCTTTGGAAAATGTATTTGTTAATTCATTAAAATCAAATGATTGAAGATATTGATATGTTCATCTCAGTTTGGGACCAAAGTGCTTGGATCTTTGTAAAACCTAGTTTTGTGTGTCAAGGAGGAGTTTGAGGCCTTTCTGATACCCCAAGTTCACCTTTTACAGAGACATCTATCACATGCAGTTCTCCCCATGCTCTTGTCTTTTTGATCTCTCCCTGGTTGGGCTTCTACTCTACCAATAGTTTCCATATCCCAGACTCTGGTCCTCACAGCAGAGGTGGGGGGTGGTTCTGATTCTGTTTTCTAGGAGACTTCTGCATTCTATTAGCTCTACAAATATAAGGTGAAAAATATTTTCTCAATACTTTTATTAATCTTTTTATAAAATGAAAATAAGTTCACATGGTTGATTAAAGATGGTTGATATTGTTGGGTGGTTGTGGGGTTGTACGTTGTCTTGGGTTTATTGTTTTCCTTTTTTTTCTTTTTAACATTACAGTTTGAGTTGAAACATCTCTAGCTTGCGGGGGGGGGGGGCATCCTCATAAAATGAGTTCTTGTGTTTGCCTCTGGGGATGAGGTCCTAAGTAGTTGAACCACAACATTTATGTTCATGTTCTATGTCAACTGAGCCCTTTTTCCCGAAACACCTTTGTTCTTGGGTTGTTGTACAAGCACCACCCCTTCTTTAGTGATTTATGGTTAAACTGGTTTTATCTGAATGATTTGTGTTTAGGAAAATGAAAGAAAAATACTATTAACATTTTGTTTTAGGTCCTCTTTCAAGTAAAAACAATAAATACAACTGTAGATGTAAAACAAAACCCAAAAATTTAATGACTAAATCATAAAAGCATTGGAACACCTTTCCTTAAAATATATTTTGTATGAACTCAACTTATTTTTATTTCTATTGAGATGTATTTGTCTTCTTTGTGTGCTACATTTTGGTAATTCAATACATGTATGAAATATACAATAACCAGGTCAAGATCAGCTTTTCCATTTTTTCAAATATGAATCACTTTTATGTGTTGGAAAATTTGTAATTTCTAGACATTTAAAAACATATTGAAGATAATTTTAACTAATGATTGTGTGCTGTGGTATAGAAGAGCAGAAAGTAATGACTCCATTCTACAACTCCATTCAGTTAAATTCCCAAATATATCCTTACATCAGGCTGGGTGTTTGTGATATGTATTATTCTCCCCAACTCTCCCAACTTTAGTTTCCATTTTTTTTTCCTTAAATAAGATAAATCTTAAATTCACAGTCATACATAAAAACTCTATGGGTTTATTAATGCTGTGATTATTTGATGAATATTGAGATTGTCAAAAATGTCTTTTGATGTGTCATACTGTGCCCTCGGTCATATATATATATATATATATATGTATTATAAATTTTATATATATAAGCTAAAAGATCTTAAGAAAATAAGCAAAAATAAAGGATACTCTAGTGCATTTTTTTCTGTTCAGTGCCTTCCATGATAACAGCTGAAAATAAGATCCAATATTGAAGCTCATATGAGACGGGTAGAAATAGTCTTTATTTGTTTCCATATCTTGTGCTACAATCATGGTTTTAATAACTTTCTGTCTGACTCACCAGGAAGAGCTTTGACATATTTTCAATCGAAGTCTCAGAAAGTGGATTTTATTTCCTCCTCTCTGTACTTTAATTTTCTTCTTGCCTTTGTCAGTATGGAAAGCTTGTCAGTAATTTTATTAGCTCTCATAGACAAAAGGTAGAAAAAATTATTTCTGGTACAGTGTGTGGAAGCTATGATATGGCCCAGTAAATAATTCATAGGGTTTCTTTTAGGGTGTGATATATTTTCTGTGACTCCCTGAATATCAAATTCTTCTTCTTTGAAGCAGTTTTTCAAATGCTACAGTGATTTAACTAAGGTATTTTTTTCCTTGGCTAAAGATATATTTCATTGCTTTTTCTCATATTACATAGCACTGTAGAAACAGAAGGACTGCCCTCCAAAAGATCGTGAAGATCTGTTCACCTTTTTGGTGTTTTGGTGTATCCTACACATTTAGAACTGGCTGACACAATATTAGCCTCAGTAAATACTTTGGTAAATTAACAAATGAATAACATGAAAGAACTTTAGACTATTAGAAAATGGAAAAAATTCAGAAGTCCTGGCAGTTAGCCCCCACAGAGTAATCAGGAAAATTGTGAAGACAGACTCCCAGGTCATAGTCAAGGTCAGAGATGGGAGAACTGTCTAAAACACATCTGACCTGTGGTTGCTTGCTTTTTACCTCCTCCTACAAAGTCCAAGTCAGTTCTGGGGAATTTGAAACATAGATGCTTCATCCAGGTTCCTCTCCAAGGTATCTGAATTCAACAGACAAGCTTCCCCCATCAACTCGGGTCTGCAAAGAACCACTTTAGCTCATCCTTACCCTTCACCATTCAGCCTTCTCACATTTATCATTCAGATGCTTTACCTGGAGAGAAAGAAAGGTCTGGCCACTGGTCATCCTGGTGGCCCTTTAACGTCCGTGGGAACTGTCATGACTGAGTGCCTAGCACTTGAACTCTGTTGAACTCACATCCGTCTCACTGATTGTTAAATATTGATTTTTCTTTCTTCTTGATGTTTATATCTAAAAAAATTATCTGCCCCAAAATTCTAATTCAATGCTTATTTCTAAAGAACATAATCTTTAACAATTCCCTTTGTAAATGCTTTCTCTTTCTGAACACAAATAAAACCTTGGAATGACTTCACTCTGACTCTCTGGCCTATTGCCATTCCAAAACCTTAGGTCACCAGTATCAACAGAGTCCTTACACAGACACCAAGGGTCTTACTGCCTTATGGGTTCCTCGTTGCAATTCAGACCTATCTGTTTTACCCACTAATTCTGAAAGTTGGTTTTTCTGTTGTGTGGCATTTCCTTGGGACTCTCTATCTACCCTAGGTAGAGAAAACAGTGATTGAATAATCTTGGTAGTCAATTTGACACACCTAGGGAGAGGGTGTGTCCATCAGATTTGCCTGTGGGTTTACGGCGGGGCATTTCCTTGATTGCTGATTGATGTGAGAAAACTCATACAATTGTGAGTGGTAGCATCCCTCCACATGACAAGTGGGCTCAGGCTGTAGAAGAAAAGTAACAGAGGCAGTCACAGGAAGTAAGCCAGTAAGCAGTATTCTTTTGTGGTTTCTGCCTCCAGATTCCTGCTTTGAGCTCCTGGCCTGTCTTCCTTCAGTAAGGGACTTAACCTATAAGTAAAACAAAAACAATACAAAACAACAACAACAAAAAAAGCCTTTTCTAGTTGGTCATCATGTTTATCATGGCTACAGAAGAGCAAACTATTACAGTGAAGCTGGGTGCAGTAGAGCATTCCTGTAGACCCAGGACTTTGGAGTTAGAGCCAGGGCAATCAGAAATTCAAGGTCATCCTTGGCTCCATAGGAAGTTTGAGGCCAGTCTAGACTGTCTCTAATGTACTTTTTATCAATTTAGGCCTTTTGTGTTACAAGTGCACGTGCTATATGTCCCCATTCCTATTGTATATGTCACAATATATAGTTATACACAACTGCACTTAGTTTATGCAGAGCTGGGTATCAAACCCAGAGCATCGTGTGTGCTACCTGAGCACTCTACCTACTGACTTACTTCACTAGTCAGCCTGACTCCATCTTAAGATTAAAAGTCATCTTGCTACAAGGTCAAAAAAATAAGTCTATTCCTGTAAAACTTGAATTTGACCAGGTCTTAAGCCATATTGTGGAATTTTACATGTTCCACCTCCCTAATGAAATGTCTTAACAGATAATTTTGATATGTTTAAGTTTCTACATAACTAAAATTCTGCTGGAAATCCCCCAACCTTTGAAAACTTCCTAGATTCGCAGTTTGGGGAGGGCTATATAAACCCCAAACTGTGTCTGATGTTGTTTTTCAAACCTCATTTTAGGGAGATATCCCTGTATGACAGAAAATAATACTTGTCTAATTTGACCAAAGAACTTGGATAATGTTCTTTACTCTCACTCAGTGGGATTAACAAGCACATGGGCTGTAGCTTTAAACTAGTTTGTTTTGTTTTTATAACTGATAGTTTCTTGACCTTTAAGAAAGCGGAGAATGCTTCCTGTTTTTGAGAGCAGAGTAGAACAGAATGGTGTAAGCTTAATCACAAATGTTGCCTAAAGAATAATATTCTAGTTTAATTATAAAATAAACACTATTTATAATAGACTGCTAAAATGCTCTTGTTTCCCCATAAGTATATAATTTAAAATATCTACATTCTCAAGTATAATTTTTATTTAGGTTGGCAGATATAGTTTTACTTAAAGGTTATAGCTGGAACTATACAAAGAAATGAATCATAAAAAATAATTTGATTTCTTTTTCACATTGTTTTTTCTGACTGTCAAAAATAAGTGATATCTCCTACTTTTAAAATCACTCTTCTCATCATTCATACATCTGTATAAATTCTTTTGCTTGAATGGTATTTGCCTGCAAGTATTTGTGGTATATGACTATAATCAGTTATAATGCAAGCGAATAGTATCCCACTAATGTTATGTGATCTAGATTTCAATAAAGCATAAGACATGGAGATTTCATGGGGCAGAGCAAGCAAAACAAAGATAGGCAAGACCACTATCTGGGGGGAGGAGATCAGGTTTAAATAGCCAATCACCTACTCAATACCTAATTCTCCCTTCATCCTTAATTATATCCAAAGACTATGCTGAGCTCATTTTCTGTTGGGCTTCTACTGCTGGGCATGCAGCCTACCGTTAAGAATAATTTGGTTCCCCAGTGAGACTCCCTTGGAGAAAACTAAATTTTCATTTATAAATGGTTATCTATTGGAGATAGCTTCTGGGTTAGGGATGGGATCATGTTTCCCTTCTCTTTTCTACTCTAGGACCCCAAATAGTGCAGACCCATGCAGGCCCTATGCATGCTGCCTTAATCTCTGTGAGTCACATGTGGACCAATCATATTGATTTAGAGGGCCTTGTTTTCCTGGTGCCCTCCAGCTCCTTTAGCTTCTATACTGTTCTCACTCGCTCTTGTGGGAGGATTGGATGGAGACATCTTATTTAGGGCTGAGTGTTCTAAGGTCTCTCACTCTCTGCATACTGTCTGGCTGAGGGTTTCTATGCTGTTTCCAACTGTTGCAGTAATAAGCTTCTCTGATGATGGCTGAATATGTGATTGCCACTTTTTACTTATTTACTTATTTACGTATTTATGACAGAAATATTTAGTTTCACCCTATGTATCTGGGCTATCTAGCTCAGGTTATTGGTCACCCAAGAAGTGTTGGGTATGGGCTCCATCTCATGGAGTGGTCCTTAAGTCAAATCAGATACTGGTTGGTTATCCCACAAGCTTTGGGTCCCCATTGTGCTAGCAGATATTGCAGGCAGGATATCATTGTATATCAAAAGTTTTGTGGCTGGCTTGCTGTTGACATTTCTTCTTTGATAGCTTGCAGAGCTTGTACCAAGGACATTAGCATGCAGGGTACAGACTCTATATAGGAACTAGCTCAACTTTTCCATGTTCAATGAATGATGTAGGTGTTGTCTTCAACAGTAGGACCTCGCTGTCAGTTTGTGGAGACCATTCTATAGTATTGGCAACTGTTTGGATTGTTTGGGGTTCCCATTGGGGCACTCAATAGAATGTAACCCACTCCCAGTACTAGAGGTTTCATTTGGTCACAAGAGATATCCAGCTGGGGCTCTATTTCCCTGTTATTTGGTAATTTTATTTAGATACCTTTATATATGTGTACATATTAGGAAATGTCTACTATATTAGGTTTTCATACTATCGCACAAATGGTCTTAAAATTTAGTTTTCTCTCCCTGCATTCCTTCCCTAGTTCTCCTCCTCGCCCCTCCCAAGTTCATCCACCCATTACAGTCCCCCCACCTATCCATTTGTAACTATCTGTTCTATTTCTGTTTCCTAGGGAGACTTATTTGTACCTCCATCGTCCCCTTCCTCTATACCTAACCTCCACGGTTTTATGGATTGTAGCTTTGTTGCCATGGATATAACAGCTGACACCCACATATAAGTAAATGCATACCATATTTGTCTTTCTGGACTTGGGTTTCCTCATTCAGGATGATTTTTTTCTAGTTCCACGCATTTGTTGTGCATTTCATGATCTTGTCTTTTTTAAGGCTGAGCAATCCATTGGGTAAATGTACCACTTTTCTTTATCCATTTATCTGTTCAGGCTGTTTCCCGTTTCTGTCTATTATGAATAGAGCAGCAGTGAGCATGCTTGAGCAAGTGCCTCTGCGGCAGAATGAATTGTCCTTTGGGTATATCCCCAAGAGCGGTATAGCTGGATTTTTAGGCAGGTTGATTCCCATCTTCCTGAGGAATCACCACACTGATTGTAATAGTGCCTATATGAATTTGCACTCCCACCAGCAATAGATGAGTGTTCCCCTTACTTCACATCCTCACCATTATAAGGTGTTGCTTGTTTTATTGATCTTAGGCTTTCTGACAGGTGTGAGATGAATTGTCAAAGTAGTTTTGATTTGCATTTCCCTGATGACAAAGGATAAAGTGTTTCCTCCCATTTGAATTTTGGTCCTTGACACTTCTCTGTTAAGAGCTGTACCTTATTTTTTAAAATTGGGTTATTTATTTTCTTGATATCTAGTTTTTTGAGTTCTTTATATATTTTGAATATTAGCCCTTCATTAAATCTGTAATTGAGAAAAATATTTTCCTATTCTTTAGGTTGCTGCTTCATTTAAATAATGGTGCCCTTTGCCATGCAGAAGCTATTCAGTTCCATAAAGTCCCATTTATTGGCTGTTGATCTTAGTGCCCATGCTAACAGTGTTATGTTCAGAAAGACTTTTCCTGTGTCAATGAGTTCAAGACTATTCCTTACTTTCTCCTCTATCAGATTCTGTGTATATGATTTTATGTTAAGGTCTTTGATCTATTTGGAGGTAAGTTTTGTGCAGGGTGGTAAGCAAGTCTCTACTTTGATTCTTTTTTCTTTGTTCAGTCATCCAGTTTGACCAGCACTATTTGTTGAAGATACCGTCTGTTTTCCAGTGTGTATTTTTGGCTTCTTTATTAAAAAAAAATCAAGTATCCATATGAATGTGGATTTATATCTGGGTCTTCAATTTGATTTCATTGATCAATGTGTCCATTTCTGTGCCAATACCATGTGATATTGTATTACTACAACTCTGTAGTAAAATTTGAGGTCAGACATGGTGATGCCTCCTGTAGTTCTTTTATTATTTGGGATTCTTTTAGTTATCCCTGGTTTTACTGTTTCCATATGAAGCTAAAAATTGTCCATTCTAGACCTGTGAAAAGTTGTGTGGTGTTGGAATCTTGTGGAGATTGCACTGCATCTGTAGACTGCTCTTAGTAGGATACCCATTTTTATTATATTAATCCTACTGGTCCAGGAGAATGGGAGACCCTTCTATCTTTTGATAGATTCTTGAATTTCTTTCTTTAGTTTCTTAAAGTTTTGTCATGCAAATCTTTCATTTTCTTAATTAGATTATCTGATCTTGTACTTTTTAATTGGCTTTGTTTGGAAGTTTGTACATGGCTCTGCTCCTTTCTTCCTACTTGGAACAAGGGCAGGAGATAGCCCCTTTGTAAACACAGGACAAGCCCAGTCTAACACGTCTTTGTGCAGAGAGAGAGGGTTGGAACACTGTTCAGTGTCTGAGTATTTGACTAGAGTGTACGAGGCTCTGGGGGCAATTCCTAGCCCTAAAGAAAGTGAGGTGGTAGGATGAGAAAGAGGTGTATATTAGAGGTAAACATTTTTTTTTTTATGCCATGGATCTATTTTAAAAGTCTTGGGCATCTTCTTGGGCGTCTCTAGTTCTATTGGAAAAAAGCAGTAGCAACAAAACCAGTTTCTAAAATTCCTTTTTCAATATTTTAAAATCACTCTTTCCCTTGCTTCCATAACCAGATGCCAAATGTGATTTCTAAGTGGTGAGATTGTACACTTTGCAAAAATAAACTAGACAGGTCCTTTTTTCCCTTCTAGCATAAACTACAGACAGCAAAACTAAATCAATCTTCCTGGCTGTCAGGGAAAAGTAAAATATAAAAATAAATCTTAAAGAAGATGAGGAAGGATAGATGCTAGGGTGGGAGCTATTTACAAGTAGAGCTGCTTTATTCTCAGCTCCACAAAGTGAGGACCACTGAGGTATTGCCCCACTTACTGTCGCCAGTCTGAGGTCAGTACTGATAACTCACATGCCCAGAAATAGAAATGATGGACCCACTAAAGGAATTCAGTCCATTCTGTGGATGGATCAAAAAAGTTGGAAGGGCCTGCCAGGCTATGCCATAGGAATCTCATTAATTGACTTCCTAGAGGTGTATTTTAGTGGGATGAAGTCCAATTTGTAGAAAACAAACAGTTGCAAGAGAAAGCCCATACTTTGGAATCCCAATCCCATCATTATCTGTAAACTCTAGAAGTCGGGTTAGGGTTATTTTGTAACAAATCTGTTTTTAAAGATGGAGTCAATGAATGGGTGGGCTATAAGCTGATACCTGGAACTCTCCTCTTACTATATATAGTTTCCACAAAAGCTAAGTAAGATACTCTCAGCCTTTTACAGATGGGAATGAATAAAATCTTCCTTAATTAAGGTTCCTATCACTGTGAAGAGACACCATGAACATGATAACACAACAGCAAAAGGACACATTTAATTAAGACTGGATTACAGTTTCAGAAATTTAGTCCATTTTCTTCATGGCGAGAGGCATGGCAGTGCACAGGCAGACATGATGCTAAGAAGGAGCCGAGAGGTCAACATATTGATCTGTAGGCAACAGAAAGTGAGCTATCTACCACACTGGGGTAGCTTGAGCATATATGAGATCTCAAAGTCGGCCCCCACAGCACGCCCACTCCAACAAGGCCATACCTCCTAACAGTGCCACTCCCTATAGGCCAAACATTCAAACACATGAGTCCATAGGAGCCATACTTGTGGAAACCACTGAAAAGTCCATGCATGAGACAGAATGCTACTCAGGCCCACAGATGGACTCTTGTATTCTGTAGTAGGTGACATTACTGGAGTACTATTTCAGTCAAAGTATCTGGGGTCTAGAAAATGTTGGCCAGGATAGCTAGGCACAGCACACAGCACTTGATGGGCACCTGGAGAGTTTGGGAATGTTCAAAGAAGAAGAAAAAGAAACGCAGAGAGATAGAAAATTCTGTTTAGATTCTCGGAGGAGCCTCCATGCATTATGTGTCTAATTTTCTAGCACTACCCTAAGAAATGAATAAATGAATATATCTCTGATATATATATATATATGTATATATATATATGTATGTATGTATATGTGTATGTATGCGGTGGATGAGTCCTAGGAGGTCAGAGGCTAACACTATGTCACCAAACAAGACAGGGCAGGTTTGTGACCTTTCTGGATGGTTCAGGAGACAACCTTTCTTGATGTATTTCCCAGCTGGTTTCTAGAAGCTGCTCCCATTTTCAGCTCATATACCCTCACCATCTTCAAAGCCAATACTGCAGCGTTTCTCTGACCCTACACTTTCTTCATACCTGTTTTGTCATTGTCCCCTTCTGCCCTCCTTTTGTATATTTAAAAGACCCTTGCAGTTACAATGAACCCAATTAAGTAGTTCAGATTAAACTCACCTGCTGTTTAGCGCTGTGACTGAGGATGCTGAAGTTGCAACTGTATTAAGGAGCCTGCTGACTCTTAGACTTGGGCTTGAGACACTGAAGTTGTGATGAGATGGAGGGTTGTTATAGGTCAAAAGTCAAACTTACTTTGGGCTTTGTCATTTGATAACCAACCATTTTTACTCTCTGTCTTAAAATGCTTGGGGGTACAACTCCCAGACAGTATCGCTAAGTTTAGTGTCATCTCTAGCCCCTGCCAACCCTAAAGCTAAGAACACTGTAATGTTTGAAAGCTGGAAGAAAAGAGCTCCCTGCTTTGATGTAGCTCACCAAAGGAAGACCTTCACTGATGTGCATGTTAAGCAGAAAGACTTATAACATCCTTTGTCCCATGGCTACAGAGGCTCACATAACAACTTTCCATGGTAGAGTTTCTCACTCAGAACAATGGGACTCTGGGTCTCAGCCACAGTCACTTATATGGTTCAGGTTAAAAAAAAATTTATATTTCCTTTAAAGTAGATCTGCCTCTCTACATCAAATAAACCTGAATTTCATTTATAGTCTTAGTCTCTCCCTGCTATGCAACATATGTTCTTACATCTTGAAAATTAGAAAGTGGTAAATATTTTTCCTGCCTAATCAACTTAAATATTTTGAGTGAGCAATTTTAGTAAGTAGAAAATTCCCTATCTCTACAGGCCCAAAAGTATAGACTTGATTAGTAAGAATGTTCTAGAACTATGCTACCATTACTCTAACCATCACCATAGGTAATGATTTGAATTTTAGGTTCTAGTAACTGATCATTTCAAGAGCTTCAAACCAGCTCAGGGCTGGTTGCTGCTCAACCAGACAGTGCAGAAGCCATATAGTTGTTTTAGTGCCTGACTGGTGGACAGCATATTGGTGCTGTTGACTTATCTGCTTGTACATTAAAATATTATACAAACATTAGATGAATTTCTATGGAATTCTGGGAAATCTTCCATGGGTTATTTATGTTGAAAATTGTTTTTCTGAGAGCTAGAAGGATTGCACAGAGGTTAAATTAAAATAAATCTTTAACATTGATTTTAAGCTTGACTGTAATTTCAGAGTAAGTTTGGTTATATTAATATTTTGATAGTTTTCATATCTCTGTTTACTTTGTTGTAAATGCAAAGTATGATACACAGAGAACTAAACCATGCTGTATTGTTATTGTGCTTTATCTGAAAGAGAACGGCACTCCAAGACAGGAGCAAAGAAAAACAAATGCAAACAAAAGCAAATGAATACTAGAGGCTGGAGGTCATTCTCCTAATGTATGGAATGAAATATTTAGAAGCATGAATGGGCTTACTCAGAGAAATCCATTTCATTACCATAGCAAATTATGCAAAATGTGGTGCAGTCAGGTCCTGACACCTGTTAGGCTGAATTAGGATGTTTCAACTTTATCATGGTATAAATGTGATTGTGCACTGAGCAATAACTGAAGTTCAAGTTTCGAATTTTGATTTATTCTGAGGATGCTACTCTGTGGCATAATACTCTTTCACAATGCTGGGCAGCAGCCAGGGGCCTCGGCTTCCAGTCCTCCCCATAATCACAAGGACAAACATGTTTTCTACAGCGTGTTATTTAGCTAAGCCATCATATCAGTAGATTAGTTGTTTTAAATGACTTTTTCTTACTAACTATATCTTTAACTTATAAAGTGTTTCTATTACTTAACCAATTCCTGGTGATTTTGTGAGTCAGCAAGTCAGGAAGGATTCAGGTAGGTAGCTCCCATTTCAGCCTCTCACTCAGGCTGGTACTGTATTTATGTGAAATCTATACTGCTGGACAATCAAGTTGGCTGTTGATTCTGACTGTTGATTCTTAGCACCTGTATCTAAGATCTCCTGTACTTAGTCCCAGTTGAATGGGATTTCTTGTCTAGTGACCTTTTCGCTTTGGAGCATGGATCCCACGACAACATGACTTTTCTGAACTAACCTGACAAAAATTACCTACAGCTACTACAACTATGTCTATTTGGCACAGAGAGTTACTAAGGAATCATTGGGCACAGCAAAGATAAACGGGGAAGTGAGGCAGAACTTACAATAGGTGACAGACATATCAGGCTAAATTCCAGGTGTGTTTTTAAGATATCGTGACCACTAATAAGGAGACTGAATCAGAATTCTGACTCCATGGCTGCACTCAAAAACACACAAACAAGCAGCTCTACACATTCTTTATTCATTATTAAGAAAAAGTAAAATAAAGTAGAGATTTAAACTACATTCCAAAATATTGGCTCAGATGCCCTTACCAGATCTATACAGCTGACCAGAATGGGTGACAGCACACTTACAAAGAGGATCAGGTGCACATGGCTTCCTAGCTCAAGGTCCACAGGTTCAGACGTTCTTCTCTCTGCTCCTTTAATTGTCTTGTCCATTTTCAGGCCCGTCTTAGCTCCAAACGATCTGTAGCTCACACCAAAGAACGCTCTCCCTTTCTGTTGAATACTTACTCTTCAACCATGCACACTCTGTGTCATACCTCCCAAGCATGCTCGCATCTTCATGAGGACTGAAGGAGAAAATCTAAGACTGAACTGCTGTACATTGTTAAGAGGGATAGTGGAGAGGTCTTAGAGTCACGCGATGCTTGGCAACTTGCTTCTTATATTTTTCCTTTTATATAAAATAAATGCATTTTGGACCTTGATGTCTTTTTTACCAAAATATTATTATTGCACACTGGAAACCTGAGTGTAAATAGAAAAGGCCATAATCTGCAAGAGCTTCCAAACGAGTTCTAAAGTTTCTTAGGCTCTATCTCACTAGCAGGCTGGTTTGTGCCAGAGACAAATGGCTCAAGTTCAAGCAGCCACAGGGGTACTTTCCTCGTCACTCATTCCTGATAATGCAAGCTCTTAGTTACAGGCTGCTCAGAAGCCTCTTCTCTGGCTAATGAACAGCTACTTTGTGGTCCTAAGAGTTCCTGCTATTTCGAACATGATAAGAGCATAATTTTCCCTGACAAATTGGATATCCATTTTTCTAATGTTCTCTCTATTTCAGATGAGAGGCCCCTTATCTTTCATTATTTTAATTTTGGAGACAAGGGAGTCGAGGTCTAATTCAATGTGCTTTTTCATTTAATGAGGGAAAAAAGACCTCAGTAAATTTCCTTTCATTTTTGTAAATTAAATTTGAGTTACATGGTCATTTCTAAAGAACAAGCACACCATAAACTTAGCTTTGTTCATGGTATGCGTCCTGTACACAGGACATGTGAAAAAATAGGTTCAAACAGCTTATGGAATAGGCTTCCTCATTGCTTTTCCTAATATCCTCAGTATTAGCTCTCTTTCATGTGTGCCCTTCTACCTCCTGAGCCATTTAAATCCCCCCACATTGGTTTCCTCTTCACTTTTCATAGCTCCTGTGTCCTATCACTACCTACAGAACTATGCAGTTTGTAAATTTTAAACATATATATGCATATATACACACACAGTTTCACAATAATGACTCCATATTGGGGGTGTAGATAATGTCCATCCTAGAAGTCATAGATTGTCAAATACAATGCCCAGTGTCAGATGTGAGATACCTCCACTTTAAGCTCTTAGTTATCTCAATCTAAGAGACTCCTAAAACAATGCTGGCTAATCCTGTTGTTCTTGGTTGCATGCCAGAACTGTAGAATAAGTTGCTATTGTAGACAACACACACTTTGGTCACAGGACAGATTCCAAATGGTACTGACCTGGAAGCATATGCTAGCTTTCATTCTATTAGAAAGTCATATGCAGGCTGCTGAAACAGAAAAGTTATCAGTGGTTCTATCCAGTTGTAAATCCTGAAAATTGTAATAATGACTGACCCAATCAGGTATGTCTGAAGGTCAATAGTGGCGCTAATATCTTGGGAACTAATGCCAATAAACAACTGTCTTGTAATTAAGCCCTTCCTAGTGGGAGGGAAATCATGCTTGGTACTGTAAACCTAGTCAAGAACATATGGTGGGAGAGGTCATGGACAACAGAGGAGGACCTAGTACCCTCAGTTTTCTGAAATGACAGAGAACTCAACTACCTCTGGATCCTTATCCTTGCACCAGTAGGTTAATGCACTTCTTTCCCTGTTCAAAGAAGCTTCACTGTGCAGTGAGTGGAGGTCATTACCCAGAACCACAACCCGTCAAAGTGCCGAGAACAAGTGACTCTGGAGTGCTCAGCCTGACGGGATTTCCCCATCACATCTGCTCCTCAAACTTCAGATGACATCCTGGAAGGAGTATAAATATTACTCATGGAGAAGGACTGCAGAGAAACTGTCTTTCAGGCACGACAGAACTATTGTACGCATGAACTCACCAGGGCTGTGGGTGTTTGCACAAGACTGCTCAAGATCAAGCCAGTCTACATCCTAGACCAGAGGTGAGAAGGACTCATGAGATACTGCATCTAACTGAGCAGCTGCTGGCATCTGTTGGCTGCCGTGGGAGAAAGGGTCCATTTTCTTCAGGAGTGCAGCCCATGCTGTAGTGGATGTCCCTACATCCATGCACCTACAGGCAGCACTAACTAGATTCAGAGAGAGAGAGAAGGGGAGAGAGAGAGAGAGAGAGAGAGAGAGAGAGAGAGA
>NC_022030.1:51870556-51891830 GCF_000317375.1 Microtus ochrogaster | reverse complement strand
AGAGAGAGAGAGAGAGAGAGAGAGAGAGAGAGAGAGAGAGAGAGAGAGAGAAGCAGAGATGAATTTGGGAGAGGACATGGTAGGAGTGGCATCCAGGATGAGTTGGAAGGGATAGGAGGGGTAGATATGATATATATGAAATCACCAAAGGATAAATAAAAATTAAAGTACCTAATGATAAAAAGAAAGAGCCATAATTTTCACTTATTTGGCTCTTATGGGGACAGGTTGAGCTCCACACAACTCATGAAAATGTCTGCAAGGCAAACAACAAATGAGACCACAGTTTTCTTTCAGATATGGCTGACTCCAGTCCAAGGCTGCACAAAGAAAATATCCTTCTAAAGTTCACACTGAAGATAAAATTGCCAACTAGGGTTGTGCTAAAAGTTGATTTCTGAACACTTATTATATTTCAGAAGCACTGTTAGCTTGGCCAGTTGTCAAGGCATCGAATTACTCTTTAATCAAAGGTAACAGAATGCCTTCTCTTTGATCTGTATTTTGAGCATAAATTTTAAATATGTGCCAAATTGGCATCTGTGCTGTTAATGAGTAAAACTGGATGCCCTGTATGTAGAGGGTATGGGAAGGACTGGAAACCTAAGCCTGACAATCACTAACAGATTCGCGCCAGCCTTAAATTCTTCTATGAGCAAACTGATGTTCTTCAAGCATTCTGCAGAGGGGGAAATGTACTGCATGGGCTAAATGTCATAGTCTCTTGGGAATGCAGTTTGATTACTCTTTTGCATGTTAAGCACTGGGCTACCATATGACCCAAGGTCCATTCCTAGGTATATGCTGGAAAAAAATGGAAATATGGGCCCATATAACAATCACATAAAAATGTTCTTAGCAATATTAATCATAATGGTGTAAACAACCTCAGTCTGTAAACTGATAAATGAATAAATAAGATCCAGCATGTCCATATCATCAACAAAAGGAGCAAAATATGAATATTAATATATTATAGTACATGTACACATTTACTAATTGGCTTAGAATATCATAACAAAGTATTAAAAAGCAGATGGCGTAAGCAATCAAGGTGTGTTTCCCAAGGCTGGAAGCTGAGCTCCTAGTGTCATTTACACTGATTTGTTCTCTTACCTTCCTCCTTGGTCTGTATATGGCCATCTTTTCCCTGTCTTTTACATAGTCTTCTTGAGTGCATGTGTTCTGGTGTCTTTTGTAAAGCCCTATGGGACCAAGGCTTTCCCAAATAACACCAGTCTGCAAATTCAGCCACATTTCAAGATATTGAGAGCTAGGATATCAATATGTCTGATTGGCTGGGAAACGACCCAACCCATGATAATAAGATGCTACAACCTGAAGATGCCCCAGAATCATTGCTATGAGAAAAACAGTCAACCTAAAAGACCTCATCATATATATCCTCTTGTATAAAATTCAAGACTATGTAGATGTATAAAGGCAAAAACCAGGATAATAGTTTCCCATATCTAGGGGAAAGGAAATCTAGAGGGAAGCTGGAAGGACACAAAGTCCTTACAGCTGTTGACTGACACAATTTGCTTTGGGGGGAGTATAGCAAGTTGTAAAAGTCAGATTCCATGAATGGTCACGCAGCATTGTAGTTATATTAGAATCCACTGAATTATACATTGTAAACAGGCAGTTTAGGATATTTGGGCCTGAGAGTCTTAGGAAAGCTGTTTAAAAAATACACGTACAACCAATGCAACACACATTCCCACAAGCTTCTCCTTTGTGTCCCTTTTTACTCACTGGCAATGTACTCTAGATTACTTTAGTCTCTTAAGGCTAAAATCAGGCAACTTAGTTATTGTCTCTTCCCTCTTTCCTCCCTGCAGTGGCACCCGAGCTTACGTGATCTTATAGATTACTGTCAAGAAAAGTCACCTGGTCCTCTATTAGTGCACTTATGCAAATGACCACAGAGATCTACATTGAGTCACTGAGCCTTGGATGTAGCTATCACTCCAGTGGGACACATTTATTCCCAGTCCTTTGCATCCTTCGTTCACTCCCTGACTGCCTCTCCTCGCCCCAGAGCAAGGTTTGACAGACAATCTAGCAACCCGCTCCGTGGTCTTCTCAGGGTGCATGGAAGAGCCTGTCTCTAACTTTCTGCTCCCAACTTTATGTATCCCTGGCTCGGGGAACTTCAGTAAAATGGAATGTCTGAGTTTCAGTCTAAGAAATGGATCAAACTTTCTCGGTTTTCATAGCTCCTGGTGTTTATCCATTCTACTGCAGTTTTTACTCTTGGCTAAAGACAGGCTATGGAGTAAGATAGTGAGCAGAGTGTTTTCCCACATCTTAGTAGCATCTAGTTTCATTGTTTAAAAGATGGATTTGTCCTTCATGGGTTGAGATGGGAAGAATTAGGAGAATAAGAACAAAAGCCAAGGACAGCATAACAAGTATCTATTGTATATCTTTCCCCATACTTCTGGCCTAAGGTTTCTGAACTCAGTCATCTCAAATATGATATTTCTATTTTCCTGTATAGCAAACCATAGTTGACAAGATCACAGAGTCACACTGGTATCCTGCCATACTGATCAAATTCCTAATACTAGGCACCTTGGTTGGATGAATTATGCGTATTTGTATATAACAGAATACCAAATAACTACTAAATTTTATTATGTAGAACAATATTGCAATATATGTAGAATAGATCTCAATTCTGTAGAAAAATGTATGTTATATTCAATTTTTTAAAAAACTAAATAAATACCCAGCAATAAACTCGGTGATTATCTCTAGGTGGTAGAATTATGCATAGTTTTAATTTTCTTTTGTTTCTACTGTTAGTCTTTCAGACTGTTTTAATGAACAGGCATTACTTAAATATTTTTAGGGAAATAGAAAATTGTGGTAAATGAGCTAGATCCCAGAGTGTCCTACCAGGATCTTTTTATTTTTTATTTTTTCTGAAGGTCCCATATGAAGTAAGCTCCATCCTTGGGATTGATTCAGGAGACTACTGGAGTTGGTCGTGATAGAGCATGGGCAGCAGAAGAAGGAAGGTGTCTAAAAAGGAAGTAAATCTCCATTGCTCCACTATTATTAGTGCTAAGTAATATATATAGAGATATAAATATACATATATGTGGGGGTGGGCTGAATTGAGTCTTAGAACACTGTATTAGTCAGGGTTCTCTAGAGGAACAGAACTGATAGGTGAATCTCTCATATATATGTATTTATATATTTAGGACTTATTGGAATAGTTTACAAGTTATGGTTATGAGTTATGACTATTCCAACAGTGGCTGTTTCATGATGGAAAGTCCAAGAGCCCAGTAGTTGTTCAGTTCATGAAGCTCATGAGGCTGGATGTCTCAGCTGGTCTTCAGTATACTCCTGAATCTCAAAGTAGTAGGCTTTAATGCCAGTGAAGGAACAAACTTGCCAACCAGCATGAGGGCAAGCAGGCTAAGAGGAAGTACTTCCTTCTTCCATGTCTGTATGTACTGTATAGGCTTCTAGAAAAAAGAGCCCAGATTGATTTGGATTAAAGATCCAGATTAAAGGTTTGTTTTTCTACCTCAAAGATCCTGATTAGAAGTAGATCTTTCTGAAGTGGACATTAAGTATAAATTCCTCGCAGGTGTGCCCTCCATTTTGGGGGTTTAGTTAATTCCAGATATAGTCAAGTTGACAACCAAAAATAGCCATCACAAATACCACTTATAAATATTCTTCAAACAAACCAATAATGTTGGCATTGAAAGACAAAGATTGGAAAATTTCCAAAGTAGGTCACTAATGCTAAATTATAGGCAATGAGATAATTCCAAACTCCATAGCCTCAGGCACTCTGTAGTTTCAGCCCGACAGGTCACAAAGTAAATGCCTTTCTTTTATTATCAGTTTACATAAGGCTTTAAAGTCCACAAATGCAGTATCATTTCTAAGTGGGATAAATAATTTCTACACTGTATTGAAATTAAAGGAAACATTATGTGAACAATTTAACAACTATCAACTCTTTTCTCCTGTTAGTATCCACTCTGCAATACTGTGTATGTTTTCTAGAAACCCCATTTTTCAAACTGAGTTTATAATGTACTCTCACTAATACAGTATTAATCCTTGCACTGTCTATGGTTTAGAGAGCCAGTGAGTAAGTTACCCTAGGCATTTCATTTTTACAATTATATGGTCGTTAGCTGACCAGATGCCCAATTTATCTTTATATATCACCATCACTCTATGAAATGTTTTATTTTAATGTAAGGTCTTCTTGTCCCGGTGGTAAAGGCTGAGAATTTAGGGAAGGCAGTAAAGAAATATTTCTAATGGTGGCAATACTTGAAGCTAAAATGTGGATTTGGAGATCAAACATAATTTGATTGCATCCTATCTATGACCGCCTTCACTGGTTTCTTTGATACCTACTGCATTTCCTATGCTTTGCTAAGTGAACCCTGTTAAAATAAGAGAAATACTGTTTTTATCTTCTAAGTCTGTGAGCTCAAGAGGAAGGCTCATTACACAGAAGATACAAAAGGGGGAAATATCCATTTGAAAAACAAAAAAAAAAAAGATGCCAATGATAGTCTACCCATCTTATGACTGTTCTGCCTCACAGACATGGTGATTTTCTGGTACCATAAGACTAAAAAAAGGTTTTTTTAAAAAAAAAAAAGAGTAAAGAATCCCTACAGACCATGAAAATCACAGAGATCATAAAGATTTTTTCCTATGTAACATGCAACAAATATTCTAAGTATTTTAAAAATTAATCAGTATATTCAATGTAAAAAATGAGCAAAAAGACCTGATGTTAATCTAACATAGACTAATGGCCATAACTATTTTGCTATAATCAGGGCTGTTGGTTTATCTGTTTTGCACAATTTGCGGCTTACATGTTTCTGTGTTACCATGGTTATCCCAGAGTTTTCCTTTTGTTGGTTCACAATGAATATTTTAAAAACCTGGTACTTGATACTCTTAACTACCCCATCCCCTGTTCTATGATATAAAGACAACATAAGTGTATTTTTCTCTCCATTTTAGTTATTTATGAGCATATGAGCTCTCTACCTGAAAGATGTCTTATTGTCGATGAGTCATAAGTTTAGTGCTGACAGCAATGGGCCTCACAGCAATAAATTTCTCCTGTGGAGTCAGAGATGCTGACCTTTGAGGACGTCTTCTCTCTCTCTCTCTCTCTCTCTCTCTCTCTCTCTCTCTCTCTCTCTCTCTCCTCCCCGTGTGTGTGTGTGTGTGTGTGTGTGTGTGTGTGTGTGTGTATGCGTGTGTGTCTTGGTGTGCTGCCCCTATCTCCCCATAGGTCCCTCCCCCACTTCTCTTTATCTATCCCAGGTGAGGAAACATTGCTATCAATCTCTCATTTATGGGGATAGAAAATTCTATCTTCTATCCCCATAAATGACAAAAGACAAAATTCTTAAACTTGTGTCTAACAGTGGACTACGCAGTAAGGCAACATTCACCACATGGGAGCAGACAACAGAATAGGCATTACCTGTCATCACAGCAGACAAAAAAGAACGCATATGAAGGTCTGGTTGCTTTTAAGTCCAACCCTAGAGGGGTCGAGTTATGAGTCATTGCAACAACCAATATTTAGACCAGAGAAGAAATGTTAAGTGAGAATAAATAGGAAAGGAGTTTATGGTCCCTGTGCAGCTGTCCTCTTTCAGTTGGCAAGACAATATTTCATTCGATTTCCTTTAGATGCTCTTGTGCCTAGGATATAAATGACCTCTCTGGTTTGCAAAAGAAAGTTCTGCCAAGGATGTGTTGATCTAAGGGAGCTATAAGTCTTGTTACCTAAAGGGGATGTTTGAAAGATTGTTTGCATGGGTAACAAAATGCACTTGAACTCTCCTGACTTAACCTTAACACTGATTAATATCTACTAACAAGCAAGTTTGGATGAATTTTCTCCATCACAAACTATTGCCCAACCCCTACTGCAGAGCTGATTGCCCTAGCATCTAACAGGGGCCTGACAAAATACAAATGCTAAAAATAAAACCCACGAACAAACAAACAATAAAAAACAAAACCTCTGGATTGAAAATGACCACTTTAACAATCTTGACTGGCTCAAGAGATGATATAGGGATCAAGGAATGCTATAAACAGTTTCTAGATTGCTCAAGTAGGCTCCTTTGGAACCTGGCTTTGCATGTGTTTTTCATCTGTCCAGAGCTCTATGTCAGCTACTGTACAGTTTTTATCAAATGGGTGGCCCCAACATCTGGCACATTCTTCTAAAACATTCATTTAATTTTATAACAACCCATTGGTAAAGTGAAGGAACGGTTACTTTCAAATGGTTACTTTCCTCAAATAGAAACTGTATGAGCAGAATTAAAAGATAGAACCTGTATGTTTTCCCTTGTGTGTTATTCCTTTCAGGTTCTTTTCACTATTCACCAGGTGCATATATTTGACTGCTTAGCCATCAGGGGATGACACTATTTGAGAAGTGTTGGAAGGATTAGGAGGTATGGCCTTATTGGTAGCAGTGCCACTGGGGGTGGCTTTTGAGGTTTCCAAAGTCCTTACTAGGCCTTCTTCCCCCCCCCCCATGGATCAACTCCAGCACCATGTCAATGATTATGGACTAAGCCTCTAAAACTGTGAGCAAGGCCTGAATTAAATGGTTTTCTGTTGTTGTTGTTGTTGTTGTTGTAAGAGTTGCCTTGGTCCAAGTGTCTCTTCACAGCAATAGAACTAAGACAAATACTGTTGTGGTTAGTTTTTGTTGTCAATCTGATACAACGTGAGATCAATGGAAAGAAGGAACCTCAGTTGAAGAACTATCTGGATCAGATTGGTCTGTGGAACACTGTCTTGATTGGTGACTGATGTGTGAGGGCCCAGCCCACTTGGGTGGCACGTGTACTTGGACTATATAAGAATGCTAGTTAAGCATGAGCCAGAGATTCAGCAGTGTTTCTCCATGGTTTCAGATTCTTGCCTTGGTTTTTTGACCCTGCTTCCAGCGATAGCTTCTGACCTGGAATTGTGCACTGAAATAAACCCTTTCCTACCCACATTGCTTTTGATCATAGTTTTTTGTCATAACAACAAAAGCAAACTAGTACAGTCATTAACAATCACTAACTCTACGAGGCATGATTCAAACTTGCAGAAAGTAGACATCCATTCTACCTTGGGCTCTGACATTAACCTGAAGCTTGGAGAGATAGGACCCGGGTCTTCTTCCTAGGTATTTCCCTTACCATTGCCCTATTTTTTTAATTGCACTCAATAACATTAACTTAGGTATTTTTAATTTACATTGTGTTACTCTCCCCTTAAAATATTTCTAAAAATTTTAGAATTTAAAAGAATCACTTAAGGAGCTTGCTAAAACTGTACAATTCCCAAGCTCTATTCCTGGATATTCTGACTGGGAGGTTGGTCAGCATCCAAGAGTCTATTGAAAACAAGAAGGTGGGTGTGAGTTGGACCACCTCTGAGCAACTCTGCTCTGAGTCAGTGGTCCATGGATAGGAAGGCCAGTATCTAGTATGTAGTTGATTCAAGTTAGTTTTCCTAACATCTGCTAGGCCCTATGATTCAGCCTCTTGGAGATAACGTCAGCACATACTTTCCCAAAGATGCTGTGATCAAACTTTAGTCATAGGCATGATGCCTCCTATTGCTTGCTATAAATTTAATAATTTTTGCAGTTTCCCTTCTAAGAAAACAAAAAAATAACAAATTGTTGCAGTTAGATATTATTCTCAGCTTAGTCATACCAGGAACTATGAGTTATCATTTCGGTGAATGGATCTTCAGAACTTTCAAGTACATTTCCTGTGAGTAATTTTTGCTCCCTCCCAAATGATGCCAACTTACTTTAAATATGTTGCCAGTATATAACCAGGGAGGAGTCTGTCTGCCTCCATAGCTTTCCTCAAAAGAACTGATGGCATTTTGATTTGGTTTCATCATTGTTGAGTCTATCTGTTGGTGTTGGGGAAGGAGGCTGTTAAAAACTGCCATAGTGCACCCATCTTTGAAGGAACTACCTAGAGAAGGCCAAAATGGAGAAAGGAGATAATGTCACACACTTTTTTTTTTTCAAATAAGAACAAAAATTCTTTCAAAGGAAGACAAGGGCTGAGGCTTCATGGCAATCCCTGCCATATCACTCAGCTTTTTCTGTAGACTAAAGACAGGGCAGCCTCTTTGGCTTCAACATTTTTTGAAGACCTCCAATCATTTTGTGCGCAAGAATGTTAAACCTAATTTGGAGAATAAAAAGTTGTTGAATTATTCCTGAATTCTTACAGATGTACAAGGCCCCAAAGGAATATTGATGAAGATGGCACCTGATTCAGGAATGAATTCAGATTTAGAAGTAGAGATTCAGGAAAGAAATCGGGCTTTGAGGGTAGAGATTTTAGTTTTGCTATCAGAAACCAACTTTCTAGGCTGTCAAGGATTCAAATTGACATTCTATTAAACATGGGTTGTTAAGAATATTGGCTGTGAATCAAATTCCTAAGGATTTAATATCTCCTCTGCTACCTCTGACTGACAAACTTGAGTAAATTGTTCTCTCTAAGCTTCAATGTCCTTACTTGATACTGGGAATAACAACAATACATTTTGTACTGGAGGAAAAAAAATATCACCAAGTAGGGGAACAGAGACTCCATGAACATAACAGTCGAACAAACAAATGTTCTCCCGATTACAAGGACATTAAGACAGCTATAACTATATAAATAAGACCCACTTTTGAGTATAGAAGCTTTCTCTAACCACTGTTTTCCCTTCAGCTTGCCAAGTAACCTTGATTGACAGTTCAATGTCACATTTCCTTAAAAAGGTGGCTGTGCCTTAAGGAGATGGGACAAGGGGTCAGGGGAAATGAATCAAATCAGTGGGTAGAATCTAGCAATGAGGTTTCTGCAGAAATTAGAGAGCTTGCCCATGAATATATGGTACAGCAGGAAAGTAAGGTTGTAGGTAATCGTACTCTTTGCTTTTTTCTATGTGGTTTATGCAGAATGTAAGCAAAAGATTTCGGGTATTTTAAAATTATGTTTGACATCTAGGCTGAATGCTCTCAGTCATAAAATGACTCTTGAACTAAAGCCATGCAGTACTAACAACAGAAGTTTTAAAACCTATGCTATAAAGACTCAAATCCTGAGAAATGGCCAAATCTACCTTGAAAGTCTTTTCTGTGTTCTAAATCCCACCCTTAGATAAAGCACAATGGATTGAGAAGTATCTTTCTGCCTTCCTAAGTTACAAGCTGCTTTCCAAGGGTGTCAAAGCCCAGGAGCAGTGACTGGGATACTCATGCCTTCTCTTTGGACTGTGGAAATCTGCTCCAAGCTGGAGTCTGCATGAAATAAATTATAAAACAATGACTAATCCTTCACAAGTCCCTGGATCCACACTTGGTTAACAACTTCTGATCAGCATTCTGATCATCAAGGGGTGGCAAAAAGTGACCTACAGAAAAAGGATAAGACTTGAAGTAATGATGGTCAATTCAAATGGGCAAGATACTTAGTATTCTTCTTACATTAGGAAATCTACCATCAGGGAGTCTTAGTGACAACTAGGACCAGGATGGTGACTTTGCTAGAGCTGGTTAGTGACCCCGACACATAATGTTATCTATCTCCCCCTACTGTTAAGCCGCATCCTTTCCCTAAAGCTTAGTAGTTTTAGATGCTGATACCATAGGTTCCAAAATGCAACACCTCATGAGAAGATAACTTCATATAAGATGTCTAATAAAGTACTATTTTGTGAATCTGTCAGGTTGATAGAATGACAATGTTTCTGAACAACTAAGTGCCCAAAGTCACCAGAGGAAAGATGTGTTACAGAAATAACGTCAAACCAAATAGGAAATCTCCATCTGGGACAGGAAGTCTAGTCACAGGGAAGATGTTTCCTACCCTTTACTAGGTTGGACTAGGCTTATTAGACTAATTTTTTTCTGTGACAATAAATTTTATGTGCCAAATCATAAACTGAAATTTAAAGTCGGAATAATAATGTCTATACTTAATTAAAATGATAACAAGGTGACAAAGTATTAAAGTTACAAAAGAAAATTAAAAAGTTGATATAAAGCTGTCCAAAAGTGCAATGTCATAGTACTTTTAAAAAGTGAGAAGAAAATAAGGATCAACATTTTAAATTATCATGAATAAATAAAACCCAAATGACAAAGAAAGAAAAGTAAAATTAGAGACAGTAAACATTAGAAGGTCCAAGACAAATACTGAATTTAGAAAGTTTGGGATTAAGAAAAGAAAATTAGAAACTGGATTAGAAGAAAGAAGAATGCTGTAAAATGTTTAAAAATGAGATGTAATGAGCATTAAGAACATAAAAATTCATGGACTTAGGAAGTTACAAAGAGTAAACTGGAGCAATGATGGGAAAAAGGCAAGGCCATTAGTTTTATCTCAGTCACAGGAACAGAAACTATGCATTCTCTTTTATGATGCTTGCTTCTGCTCAGCTCTTTTCAGGGATGATGGTTCTCCTCTTACATTTCTCAAGGCCTTATTTTAAAAAAAAATTCTTCTCTTTAAAAGAGATCTAAATCCACAGAACCAACAGCTTCAAGGGGCCCCCATATTTCTTTAGTATGCAATCTCTTTAGACAAGTTTCTCTAGAGGAACCGAATTGAAAAAATGATGTATTAGATTGGCTCACACTATTCATCTGGGTAGTCCAACAATGGCAACTTCACCATGGAGAAGGTGGGAACCTGGTAGCTGCTCAGTCCCTGAGGTTAGACGACTCTTTAGTCCCAGCACTGAAGGCTCAGAGCACTCCTGGAAAGCCTCTGGCCTGCAGTCCACATTGTGAGCCTAAAGAATCTGAGTCCTGAATGTAGCGGCTGGGGCAGTGACCACAGGGGAAGCACGGGATAAGGGAGCCTGTCAGCTACATGCAAACACCATGGGATGAAAACACAGCTTTCCCTTAGGACCTCCTATTATATGACTACCGTGGGAAGGTGCTGCATGCATTTAGGGGAGTCGTCCCACTTCAAAGAAACAATCGAGAAAGTCCTTCACATGTGTACTCAGGAACTTATCTCTTAGTTAATTCCAAATCCAGTTTAGCAGTCAGCCATAACTGGTTGACCATAACAACTGACTAAGTGAGAATTGAGTACCTGCCTATTCCTGCAGTACAAGTCTTCTTGACGAATAAGGGAATATTCTAGAACAATGGTTCTCAAGATTGGTGCACACTGCTCTTGAAAATTATTTGCATGTTGTTGTTTTATCCCACATTAAGTAATCCTGAATGTACAGTCATTGGTTTTCCTTGGAGGTTTTTTTTTCTCACATCATGCACCCTGATCACATTCATTTCCTAGTCTTCCCATGTCCACCCCTCCTCCCCCATGACAACCCCCCCCCCCCCCGGGAAAAAAGTCTGCTTTGTGTTGTCCTTATATTCACTGGAACATGAACATCATCAGACTCCCAGTGGCCAGTCCTCTAAAGGAGGGTGAGTCTCTCCAGGTCTGAATACATGCCAGAAGTCACCGCCTACATCATGTCCCTGTGCTGTGGGTGGGTGAGGGATGGGGGCAGCTGTCCTGCGCACACTGATTTTAAGCACACTGATTTTAACATGGCTTCCGGTGGCAGCCCAGACCAAGAGCATCCTCATGGGCTTCGGTGGTAACACGGGCATCAATGAGGCCCTTGGCTGTATTGGAACCTCTGACTCACTCATGGCCCTCTGCGGTTGCAGAGGTGTCACTTACGTCTCGTGGCACTTGAGGGCTCAAAACCTGAGGACCTCATCAAAGCATCAGACAGCTGCACAAACTGCATGCATCCACACGAGTATCAGATTTCGTTGTGACCTGGGGCAGCAATATGGACCACCGACACTAACACGGCCTCTAGTGGCATTGCGGGTCATAGTGGTCCTTTGAGGAAGGTTCAATGCAGAAAGTGAATCTTTCCTCAACTCGGGCTTCTTTTGTTGCCCTCCTATGGTTAGGTGACTGGTTCCGGGTCTGAGTGTGTGTCTACTTAAGCTCCAGGCTATTGTACACCATCCAGACAACCCTACAATGGCAGCAAGTAGATCTCAGCTCTCCCTCTCACCTGACACTGCCCTCATGACTCCAGTTCTTCCTCTCTCCATAGCACACAAGTCTCTGTGATTTTCTGTCTTTCCCACCTTGCATTACGTATTTGTTCTTTGTGGCAGTGCTGGCCACCGCCGCAACTCCTTACGCCCATCCTCTTCAGTGTATGGCCAGGTTCTCAAGATGCTAACGCTGACTTAATAGTGCAAGCTTTATGTACACTGTTACGGCATAAATGTACCAAGAAAGATCTTAACCTGCTTCCATCTCAGAGAGGAGAAGCATGGCCACTGCCTCATTCTGCTTCTTTTCCCCAGCATTCTATTATTTTTTCACCGCCTACCCTAATTTTCTGTCCTATCAAAGGCCAAGCAGTTTCTTTATTAATTAACCAATGAAAGCAACAGATCTACCTAATTTTCTGTCCTATCAGGGCCAAGCAGTTTCTTTATTAATTAACCAATGAAAGCAACAGATAGACAAATGACCCGCCTCCATCAGCACACAAATGCGAAAGAGTTAAACAATATCTTGAGCAGATCGGAAAGCAAATATTTCAAGTTTAGTGACATATTACTCGTCCTGTTGATTCCCCCAGACCTTGTTCAGATTTTTAGTTTCGATTTTTTAGGGGGATTAGAATTTATTTGTATGCATTTTATGTGCACTTATATGAACACTGTATTTCCATCATCATCCCACTTCATCCCCTCCCACAACTCTTCTGCTACCTTTCAAATTTTGGCCTCTTTTAAAAATATTGTATGTCAATGAATATATAAATACAACCTGCTGAATCCATTTAGCTTAGTATTCTTCATTTGTATATTTTTAGGGCTGACCACTTGGTATTGAATAACCAGTCAGGGAGCTCATCCCTGGGGAAGATTAATTCTCCCTCTTTCAGCTTGTGACTTTTCATCTAGGGCTGGAGCCTTGTAAGTATTCCCTGCATCTACATTGGCCTATCCACTAGTGTTGTTATCATTCGGGTCTGTGTAAGCAGCCATGATATTAAGATTTCATTACTGTAGCTTCCCTGTGATACAGAAGATACTATCTGGCCACAGAATCCAGGTGTCTAGGTGTCTGGCCCTTACAATCTTTCTGTCTCTCTTCCATAATGTTCTCTGAGTTTTAGGTGGAGGAGTTGTGCAGAGGTATATGAGCTGGAGATAGACATCCATGTTCTCTGAATTTTGACAGGTAGTGGATTTCTGTAATGGTGTTCATATGTTGGAAAAAATGAGCTCCTTTGATAGCGGTGAGAGGTACAGTTATCTGTGGGTACAAGGATAAGCATTTAAGATGCAGATGTGATGAACTATATATTATATTATATTATATTATATATATATTATATAAGGAAATGTAGCAGTTGTAGGTTACCCTCTAAGATCCGCATCCTCACTGGTCATGGGTAATTTGCTAGGTTTACAGTACCAGGTAAGCTTTCTCTACTATTGAGTGGGTCTTATCTCCAATTTAACAACTGTTACTTACCACCAAAATTTAAGAACTGCTATTACCTTCTGACCTTGGCTTGCCATACTGATCATTGTTATTGTTCATGAGATTTTTGGGACATCACAGAATGAGTTCAAAACACCATCACCATGTGTTCCATCGTTATCTGCGTAACCACTGATTTTAATTTTTTAGCAGTATAATAAAGGTTCTTAACAGTGATGACACACCAGATTCACCAGGGAACTTTCTATCAGTGTTTGGGCACTTGGTCTCACTCGTAGTGATTCTGGATGCATTGACTGGGGAAGGAAATGAACACTGATGCTTTTTAAAGAACTTCCTGGATAATTCCAATATGCATCTGTAATTAAGAATTCCTGTACTATAAGAATATCAGCAAATTCTGCATTGTATTTGCAATGATCCTGTAACTTCGTGTGAAGGCAATGTGTATCTGTTCTGACAGCATAGAAGTAAAATATAAATTAGCTGAAAGAGGGATGACACTGCCTTGATTTGAGGTCTGCAGTATAAATCCCAGGAGCTTCAGAGGGAGCTGTAAAGAGAGACCATGGACATTTGCTATTGTGTATGAATGAGAGTTTTCTAAACACATGAAGACAGGGGTGTTCCAGGAAGGAGCGGCTCATGCCAATGCTGGTGTGCATTAAAAGAATGGTATAGCTGGCATAGTTCTCCACACCAGTGAGCCCAGAGGGTGGAAGACTAGCGAGATAACAAAGAACTGCATCCCAGATGGCCATAGACTTAAACTTACATTAAGATGAGGATGCTATGACATTCCAGCCAATCATAGAAGTGATAGTGAGAGAGGAGATGGACACCTGTGAGATCGTCTAAGGAGAATGAAGCATTGGGATTTTCCAGTCTTTGAGAGCTACTGGGAGTAACAGGGAAGGGAAGAGTTGGGGATCATCTTTGTCCAGCCTCAGAGAAGTGGCCTTGGTGTGAAATAAGGATTCTTTTCCTTCCTGTGTGCATCTGCAGTCCCTCTAGCACCATTTACAGACATTGGTTTTATTTCTGTTCACATTCCACAAGTGTCCATGTCTGTGTGTGTGGTTCTGGTTATAGACTCTGTTGATCCACTGTTTGTCCTTTTGCAACTTCTTACTAATTTAATTATTAATTAATACAGCTTCCAGTGAGCTTAAAGTTCAACAATGTAAACTCTTTAACTCCTTACTTAGGATATATTCAGAATGTTTATGTTTCCATGTAAACTTTGAAACCAGATTTTCAATTAGTGTAGACCTCTCCTGAAGAGATTGACAACACTGAATCTCCCAAACTTATGCAAAACAGACTTTTTAAAAATATCTATTTTTTAACTTTAGAATATAGTATAATCTGTTTATATATACTCAAGTCTTTTATAACTTTGATGGACTTTTGATAGTTGGATATTAGTCAATAGGCTTCTCTTACGGCCCTTGGTATTTTGCTACTATTCTTTTTTATTTTCTTTTTATTGAAAAAAAATTCCGCCTCCTTCTAGCCTCCCATTTCCCTCCCACTCCCCCCACTCCTCTCCCCCTCCCTCTCCAGTCTGAAGAGCACTCAGGGTTCCCTGCCCTGTGGGAAGTCCAAGGTCCTCCCCACTCCATACAGGTCTAGGAAGGTGAGTATCCAAACAGGCTAGACTCCCACAAAGCCAGTACATACAGTAGGATCAAAACCCAGTGCCGTTGTCCTTGGCTTCTCACCAGCCCTCATTGTCCACCATATTCAGAGAGTCAGGTTTTATCCCATGCTTTTTCAGTCCCAGTCCAGCTGGCCTTGGTGAGCTCCCAATAGATTAGCCCCACTGTCTCAGTGGGTGAGTGCACCCCTCACGGTCCTGACTTCCTTGTTCATGTTCTCCCTCCTTGTGCTCCTAATTTGGACCTTGGGAGCTGAGTCCGGTGCTCCAGTGTGGGTCTCTGTCTCTATCTCTATCCATCACCAGATGAAGGTTCTATGGTGATATGCAAGATATTTATCAGTAAGGCTATAGGATAGGGCCATTTCAGGTTCCCTCTTCTCAGCTGCCCAAGGAACTAACTGGGGACATCTCCCTGGACACCTGAGAGGCCCTCTAGGGTCAAGTCTTTTGGCAACCCTAAGGTGGCTCCCTTAATTAAGATACATACTTCCCTGCTCCCATATCCACCCTTCCTTTATCCCAACCATCCCATTCCCCCAAGTTCTTCCCATCCTCCCCTTCTCACTTTTCTCTCCCTTTACCCCCATCCCACTCTTGAATTTTGCATGCAAATGGATGGAAATAGATAACACTATCCTGAGTGAGGTAACCCAGACCCAGAAAGATGAACATGGGATGTACTCACTCATAATTGGTTTCTAGCCATAAATAAAGGACATTGAGCCTATAATTTGTGATCCTAGAGAAGCTAAATAAGAAGGTGAGCCCAAAGAAAAACATAGTTATCCTCCTGGATATTGGAAGTAGACAAGATTTGCTACTATTCTTGATAGTTTTTATAAGAATGTTTTGACAAGTTTTAACAGATATCATTAAAATAATCACAATATGACATATGCTCTTCAATACTCTAAATTTCCTTTCATTTCTTTTAGTTATTTCTATCTCTTTCACATTTCAACCTCAAATAAAGTTATCAGATTAAGTTTTCTGGTCTTAAAATTCCATACAGATAAATGAGGTACACACACCCCTGTGACTTGCTCAGTGGGACATTTCTGATCTTCATTTGTGCTGTTGGGTAGTGTGTCAGCTTAGAAACAGAAGGTCTATTTAACAGCCTCTGGTTTGACATTAGAAATTCTAGTGCATAATCAACTGATCTAATTACTTTGAACTTCTCCTGGGGTGATAGATAACAAGAATAGGCAGCTTCTGGTTCAACATGGCTGGTTATATCACAGTCTAGGAGGCAAGGGCAGAAGAGAGAAGAGACCAGGGTTCTATAATCCTCTTACAGAGCAGTCTCTAGTGACTCAATGACACCCCTCACCCCTGCCACCTATAGGTTCCATCTGTTCCAATAGCACCACCATGCTGGAACCAAGTCTTTATCACAGGGACCTCTGGAGGGCAGTTATGTAAATGGATGCAAGCATGACCTGTTTGCTTTCTCTTGCTACGAAGTTTCTCATCAAATGGTTGGACAATAACTCGCCCCCTCTCAACACATTTACTTCACTGTACCCAGAATTAAGACATGAGTTCCCATAGCCTGTCAATGCTTGTTGTTCTCAGCCTTTGCTGGTTTTCCTTGCTTTTCGGTTGTTCATTTGATTTTGTTTAATATTGGTAAGAACCCCAGAAAAGTGACCAAAAGAATTGATAATAGTTACAGTTTTTTTCCTCCCATTTTCAGAGGGAAAATTTTTTTTAGCATATTTCCATTGTCTCTAAATGCTTTTGTAGAGTATTTATAACCTACACTTTTCTTTACTGGATTGAAAAACGTTCCCTTCTCATTTTATAAGTCTTTAAAACTCTTATTTTAGCTTTGCTGAATTTTCCAAATGCCTTATGGCACATGATATTTTCTTTCCCTCTACTTTATTTTAATCTAGTAAAATGTATCGCTGTGCTTTAAAATACTTTAATTAATCCAGTTTGTTGATGATTTTATGTATCACTAGACTTTACTGACATTATTTTGGGAATTTTTATAAATATTTTCATTTTAAATATTTATCTTTTATCTTATTTTCTGCTGAAAATCAGGAATCAAGATTACGCTGACCTCATAAACTTAGAACTATTTCCTCTGTTTTTGTTTTCTGGATGTGTTTGAGAGTTTTTTTCCTTCCATAAATGGTTGGTAAAAGTGTACCAGAGAAGCCATCTGCTGTGGGCATTTGTTGATTTGTGGTGGGAAGGTTTCACTGGAGACTGAATTCTTGAGTGGATATAGGACAGACCAGCTGTTTCTGCTTTCTCCTGTCTTGATTCTGTAGCTTGTGTTTTTCCAGGCATTTTTCTGCTTCTGACTTTTTGCTGTTACTGTCAAGTCATTTAGCATCATCTCTTGTTTTCTCCCTAATGTGATGTCTACCTTTTCATTTGTGAAACTGCTATTCAACTCTTTGTCTCCTTGCTCTTGATTAGACTTGATAAGCCTTTGCAGATCTTTCCTCTGTTAATGCCTCCAACACTAATTTTCTACTTTATAGATATTTCCATTGCTACGCATCATCTCCCACCCCATAGAGCTCAGTATTCTTTTTTTCCTCTTGCCTTTAGAGTTAGATACTTCAATCTTTCATTAATTCTCAGCCTTTCCTGGCCTCTTAATACCATCTACATATCAAGCTAATATTTTCTTCAGCACACAGCTGTATATCCTACGAGGTTGGGTATTTATTAGCTTAAATTGGCAATTATTAGCTTATAACATATTTAAGTTTCACTCTATTTTCATATTTATGAGCTATTTAAAATCTTTATTTTCAAATGCATTTTTGATTTATTTCGTTAGTTAATAATGGAATGAATTGTTTATTTCTAAATAGTTTTGGAGTTATAACAAACTGCAGACAGAGTTCATACCCGCACTACTCAGCCCTGCCATCCGTGCTCTCTCACGACTAATGGAAGAGTGGGCCTGCATCTCTATTGGCTACTTACTGGGGGGCCGCTGCTCACATGGAGCCTCAGCTAACAAAGAAAGAAAGTATCAACACGAACCAGGTGTATTTACATATTAATGACACTTCTCCACATTGCCATACATATCTGTAGTGAGACAAACATGATCCATACTGATGTCTCCTACTACAGTCCATTGCCACATGGGTCCTTCTAGACTTCCTTCTTTGCATACTGGTAATGTTCCACTTCAGCAGAGTGCCTCTCTTAGTCTTTTTAAAATGAGTTTGGTTTCTTCTCATTCTTTCTCAGCTATAAACACACACACACACACACACACACACACACACACACACACCATGCTTCGATCATATTCCCATTGTCCTTTTTTATTTCCTCCTTCACTGACACTTGTCTTTTGGCAACAGTTTCCCATTATGCCCATGTCTTTTGAAGGCCCAGGATTGCTCATCTGAGCATGTGTGAGGATTCTTTATTGAGCATAAGCTTCTAACGAGAAACTATGAGATTGAAGAATATGACATTCCCTCCCCAGCAACCTGCCTATAGCTCTTCAGGAGAGGTGTGGTCATGTGAGCCCCTTCCTACTCTTAATGGATTCCTGTTGAGGGAGCTCCTTTGGCTCCTTCAGCCAATAGCCGCTGAGATACCAGCCCACTGGGGCATGGTCTCTCTCCCTTTAAAAAAGTGGCCACTTCCCTCTGCTTGCGCTCTGGCTTCTGGCTCCTCTTCCAGCGACTAGGCTCCCTTCCTGATTGAGCAGAGGGCTGTTGTCTGGGACTGTGATCTGCAAGTTTTTCCCCTTTAAATAAATAGCTTTTCTATTGGTCATAATTCCAAACTGGTATGGGATTGTTTGTGACTTACGTCTTCAGTTTTCCATGCTCTGAGGTCTGTCTTGAACAAAGTTAATATAGCTTATCTGGAAATATTCTGATTCATATTGCCACAGTGTACATCTTGCTCCATTACTTTGTATGTAATTTTAAAATTACATATAAAGTGAGTTTCTACAGAAAACACATAACTGATTCTTCGTGATCTAGACTGAAATTCTGTTTCTCTACTGATGGATGTAGACCTTGGGAGTCTTTAGGTCCATTTGATTGGAAAATTTGGAAATTTTTTTTCAACGCTTTACTCTGAGATCATGTCTGTATTTGAGGTTGAGGTGTGTTTCTTGTATGAAGCAGAAGGATAAATTCTGTTTTCATATCCAATTTGTTACCCTGTGTCTATACATGAGTTGAGTCCATTAAGGGATATTAATGACCAGTGGTTGCTGGTTCCTGTTATTTTAGTTTTCATTGTTGATGGTGTTATTGTGTGTGTTTTCCCCTTCTTTAGGATTTACTGCTGTGAGATCATCTACTGTCTGTGTTTTTGTGAATGTAGTTAACTTCCTTGGAATAGAGTTTTCTTTCTAGTACTTTGTATAGGAGTGGGTTTATGGCTAGGTATTGGTTAAATCTGGTTTTGTCATGGGATATTTTGTTTTGTCCATCTATGATGAATAAAAGTTTTGCTAGGTATAGTAGTCTGGCATCGGTGGTCTCTTAATGTCTGCATGATGCTTGAGCAGTACCTTCTGCCTTTCATTGTTTCCATTAAGAAGTCAGGTCTAATTTTGATATGTCTGCTTTTATATGTCATGTGGCCTTTTTCCTTTGCAGTTGTTAATATTCTTCATTTACTCTATATGTTTAGTCTTTTAATTATTATGAGGTGAGGGGATTGTTTTTTGTTCCAGTCTATTTGGTGTTTTGTTAGCTTCTTGTATCTTCATATGCATGCCTTTCTTTAGATTAGGAACGTTTTCTTCTATGATTTTGTTGAATATATTTTCTGTGCTTTTGACAACTCTGAGATTTCATCTTACACTTGTAAGAATCGCCAAGACTAAAAACACTGATGACAGCTTATGCTGGAAAGGATGTGGGGTAAAGGGAACACTCCTGCATTGCTGGTGGGAGCACAGTTTTTTTGAAAATCAGTATGGCAATTTCTCAGAAAATTAAAAAACAACCTACCTCAAGACCCAGCAATACCATTTTTGGGTATGTACCCAAACAATACTCAATCATACCACAAGGACATGTGCTCAACTATGTTCATAGAAGCATTGTTTGTCATAGACAGAACCTGAAAACAATCTAAATGCCCCTTGACCAAAGAACAGATAAGAGGATGTGGTACATTTACCCAATGGAGTACCACATAGCAGAAAAAAAATGACATCTTGAAATTTGTAGGCAAATGTATGGAGCTAGAAAGCATCATATTGAGTGAGGTAGCCCAGACCCAGAAAGACAAATATCATATGTACTCACTCATAAGTGGCTTTTAGACATAAAGCAAAGAAAACCAGCCTACAATTCACAATCCCAGAGAACCTAGACAACAAAGAGGACCCTAAGAGAGATATACGTGGATCTAATGTATATGGGAGGCAGAAAAAGACAAGATCTCCTGAGTAAATTGGGAGCATGGGGATCACAGGAGAGGGCAAAGGTGAGGAGGGAAAGGATGGGAGCAGAGAAAAATATATACTTTAATAAAAACAATTAGAAAAGAGTCTATAAGAGTAAGCTCATTAACCAAACTTTTGGTCACACATTCTTATGAGAGGAAGAAATTTGTGCACATTTCTGTCATTCTCTGTCTTTATCCATCATCCTTTTATTTAAATTATTTAAAATATAAATTCATGTAACAATGTCAAAATTATACAAATAGAGAACAAAATGTAACAAGAAGTGGATAAATGTTACAGATTTTTAAATTTCGTATTTTATATTATAAAATAAATTTACTTTCTGTCATTCTTTAGCAAAAAATCAGTCATTCTTTCATACATCAATCAGTTGTTCTTAAGAACTAATCAAAAGGAGCTGTGTTTTATGACACTTTCTCTAAAATATTTCATAATAATAGATTAAGAAACTATGGTATATGATACACAAACAATACAATGCATGATATGTTATAATATTTATTAATAATATGCTGTATTATATATGTTTAATGCATTATAATATATATTAGAGAGAGAGAGAGAGAGTGAGAGAGAGAGAGAGAGAGAGAGAGAGAGAGAGAGAGA
>NC_022030.1:51867041-51870456 GCF_000317375.1 Microtus ochrogaster | reverse complement strand
GAGATGAGAGAGAAAGCGAAAGAAAGAAGGAAGATTAGAGAGAGAGAGAGAGAGAGAGAGAGAGAGAGAGAGAGAGAGAGAGAGAGAGAGAGAGAGATTGTTCTTGAAGTTGATATGTGCAGAGAATGACCTCAGCTTCCATTCCATCTCCCAAATGCTAGGATTACAAGTGTGCACCACCATGCCTGGTTCTATATGGTGCTCTGACTAGCACCCAGAACTTTGTGCATGCTATGTAAGTACTCTATTAACTGAAATATATCCCAGGCCCTGTTTGATGTCTTCAAAAGTGAACTAATAAGCCATAGAAATTCTTCAACAGAGAGTTATGCTCCAAGTTTCTAAGTACTTGGATGTGGGTTTCTATGAGAAACATAGAATAATAACATCACTGTTCCAAACATTCATGTTCACAATAATATTTCTGTGACATGAGTTTTTCTCTTATTATTAAAATGTCATCTTTACCTTGAAAGTACAGACTAAGTGTATTTATGTTTCATAGAAATGTTGTCAGGGTTATACAACCATTTGTTGCCAGAAAAGGTCAGAACTTTTGAAATAATAATCATTCTGAGAAACATAAATTCATGACTCATATTAAGCTCAATAACCTCTATGTACTTTTCTCCATTAGTAAATATTTTGTGCAGGCTATCCATGTGATAAGCAGTGGGCTGTTTTCATTTAAAAAATGATCTGATATAGTTACTTATAAAAACTCCATCCTTCTTAAATTTGCAAGTGAGGACAGCTGATTTCACATAGTAATATTTTTTTGATGCTGTGATTACTAAGCAATACCTTCATGGTACTTGCTGAGTGGCAGCATTTTACTACTCATTTATTAACGTCATATATAATTTTGATATTAATCTATTAGTCTTATTGCACTATTGAGGAAATTTGGGCACAAAGAGGTTAAGTCATGTGTATATTTTTTATAGCTTGGAAGAGGTAACTAGTGTGTACCCATTTGTTTGTTTTAACTACTGAGGACATGGAAGTTAAGTTGGGAAAAAGGAAATAGATGTCAGCTGCAACTATTTTTGCATCTATGTTTTTAAGTTTTAATTGTTCATATGTTTATATATCTATTGTGAGTCATAATTTATGAAAGAAATTATCTCTCATACAAATTTCAAATTTTCAATGATCCAGGAATACAAAAAGGAAGTTTGGTAAGCCCAATCCTGTTTTCTACCCTGGTGTCTATTTTGATATAATTTTAGAAAATATGAGAAGCTCATTTTTTTTTCTTCTTCTGGTTTTATCCCTTCTCGTCTTGGACTTTAATGGAGGTAGGAAAAGTTTAAACTGAAAGAAAAAAAAAACACTGTTTCTAACCTTTTATAGGCATGAAGAAGGGTAAGAAAATGGCGAGGTTGGAAATTTACATTCCTCCAGTCTAAACAGGAGGATGACTCAGAGAAGCATTTACTGAAAGACAAAACTAAGATGCTCATGGAATGGCTACCATGATGGATGAACAATGACCTCAGTGGTGGCAGCAGCTCCTGGCTGGAGTTTAGAATCACTATGGACCAGGGAGTCCAGTGCCTCTGTCTCCCTCTTTTGAATAAGAATGCCCTCTGCATTTTTAACATGCTTCAGCATTGTACAATTGAAGAGAAAAGGTAATTTTGCCTCATAAATCTTCATCAGATGAACTCTTTTAGGGGAGCTATGCTTACCTTTGTAGGTACATGCATAGCCAATTTTGAGCTAGACCTTTCTAGAAGCAAGCTTGAACTAGATGATCATCTGGTGATTTTTAATGAGATTATACACCTGTTTTTTTTTATAAGATGGACTCCCCATCCTCTGGACACGGAGAGCCTTCCACCAAAGTTGTTATCTAGTCTAGGAAGAGGGCTTGTCTAAGCACTTTTGTAACCAGGAAAGATGGCGTCATTCACTTCTGGTAAGATTTACAGTGAGAATAACAGGTCCCCTTCTGAAATATGACACATAAAATCTACCTGTCCTAATCTCTACCCTTTTTCCGCATTAATTTTACAGGTCAACTTTCACAAAGAATCTCTTGAAAATTCTAGGTTAAAGATAGCTTTATTATTAAAATTCTGATGGGAAAATCATGGATAGCATTGAAAACATAGAAAGAATAGTTTTGCATGTTTGCTTTGATTCAGTATTTTCCTAAATAATATATCACCAACATGAGGTGTTTGTCGGGTCCTTCCCATTTTCCATTTTCATGAAATATTACAACCAATAACCAGTAGCACTAGTAAGTCATGAGAGTACCAGGTCCATCACATCCTTTTAGTGATCAACCAAAAACCATCAACCTAATCTATGCTCTCATCATCTGCTGACAGGAAATCTGCCTCAGCTCCTTCTCATAGCTGGCCTTGATCTACGCTAATGTGACCCCACATTTTAGTGAAAGAGACTCTTTCGGTTTATTCATGCTTTCCATCAGACACTTGAGTGAACTTAGTTTGTCTGACTGTGTCCATCTCAACAACGTCAGAAAGAAAAAGTGAGACATAAAATTGGTACCAAGAAGTGGGTTTGTTGCTGTGGTATACCTGTGATGTGGTTCTTAGTTCTTTGGAATTGGTTTGTAGGACAAACGTGATACATGTCGAAAGCCTGGGCTAGGAAAGCCCATGAATACTGTCTACATAGTTTAGAGGGCCATTCTAATGGGAAGGCAGAGAGAAATGAGGACCCTGCAGGCTTGGCTCATACATGATCAAAGGGGGAACAAACACTGTTGGCAAGAAAGCTGGGACCCATTCAGGTTGTAGTAATCAATTATGCAAAGAAAATCAGTAACTTTCCCTTTCAAAATTAATCTTTTGAATTGCTTGTAGTTTACTATGCTGTGTACTGGTATCAGTTCACAACACTACCTAGTTTGTCCCGAGCCTTATGGGACAATATGTTTTCTCTATTGATTTACAAGTTTACTGCTGCTTTCTTCTGGATTCTGATCTGCATTTGGTTTTGATTCTGAAATTTCCACTCTGGACCATAGGTCATCTGTCTGTTTGTACACATATGCCATTCCATCTGGTCAATAATGTTATCTCTCTTCCTGTTTGGTTTTGTATGATTAAATGTTCTTGTGCTTTTATTGCTCCATTTGTTGACATTAAGTGATATCCTTTTGCACCTGACTATTATAAATGAGGCATCAACAAGTTTATTCTGCCTCCAGTGTACTTTCTTGTCATCTGGATTTTTTTTAGCTGTTATGATTTTCACATCGACAGAGAATATAATGCTTATATTTCTTTTCTGTCTGTGGCCGAACAATTTGATCATCATTCCATCTTTTAACCCGTGTGCTCAGTCATTTCTTCTCCACTTTGCATGACCTGAAGAGGGGGTGAAGATGAGAATGCACAGATAACAAACATGGAGGTATAAACACGAGGACAGA
>NC_022030.1:51847189-51866881 GCF_000317375.1 Microtus ochrogaster | reverse complement strand
AATGCACAGATAACAAACATGGAGGTATAAACACGAGGACAGACAATGCACAGATAACAAACATGGAGGTATAAACATGAGGACACTGAGTGTCATTATTCATAGGTGCATCTTGCATCTTAAACTAGAAAGGGAGGAAGTGAGGATAGAATGGGATTAAAGTTGATGAACATTTAACAAATAACTTTGCGCTAGAGTTTCTGTCAAGAAGCAAGAACTATGGGGGAGATGGGTGGGAGAGCCACAGAGATGGCTATTGTCGAGAGCAGGGCAGCTGATTTTGCTTCACAGCTTCTGAATTAGGGACACTAATTGATCCTAAGGTCCAGGTTATGACTATGAAAGAAAATTTTAAGAGTTGAGATGATCTTTAGATGTGGAGAGGTCAAAAGACAGAGGGCAGAGTGAAGAAGTCCCACATTCTGAAGAGATTGCATTATCCAGGGATACAGAAGGGCTGGGGGGCAGGGAAGGTCCCTGACAAGGTACCCAGGTGTTTGACCTGGAGAGTGCTGGAGCTGTGTGGACCTGATGAGGACAGACTTTCTCTTGAAGATAGGGGGACAATTATCTGAAGTCACCTTAGGGGAAAAGGTTGCGTCTGTCTTGATCAGTTTAGACTTTTGTAACAAAGCACTAGGCTTGCTGGCTGCAAAGACTCTTATTTCTGCCAGTGTTAGAACTTGGGTCTTCAAAAGCCAGCTGTCATCACCTTCCACATCTATTTTACAAATGGACACCTTCTCAGTGTGTCTTTACATTGTGTGTTAGTTGGTTTGATATCAGGAGGGTAGGAAGACATTAGGTATTGATTCTGTCCTCATAATCTACTTCCTGAGGTACTAAGGGCCAACACACCAGGATTCTGATTAGTGGTCAGAGGAGTGGAACATGAGTCCTATCTTTTGCCTTGAGTGAAGACATAACATTCTTAACTGTTGTCAACCGATGACTATCTAAATAGGGTTTTCGGAGCCCTGAATCCTATGAGATTACTGTGCTGCACAAGGCTGTCTCAAACAGCAAGGCCATACCTCCTGTTAGAGTCAGCCCAAGTGACCTGTCTGTTACCCAGACAGAAAACATGGCTTTCAAAAAACTGTCTCTTCCAGAAACAGTATAAAGCCTGCCCAAAATGTCCAGTGATGCGATGGTCTCTTCCGCCACTCTATCATCATCCCTTAAGGGCTCCACTTTTCTCTTTGCACCCTCTGCAGAACACTCTGCGTGCCTCGTGCGAGTTCCTTTCATGGAGATCCCAAGGACCAGGAAGCTGAAGGAATTCCAGAGTGACAGGTTCCTGTAGCCAGCAGAGAGAGTATTAATCCTGCTTAATTATTTTTATTTTTTGTTAAACAAGGTTTCACTCTCTTGGCTTTGTTTCCTCTCACAGGCCCCACCGTTGATACTATTACCTTGGGGTCTGCAATTTCAATGCGGGACTTTGGGGATGACATAAATATTCAGTACACAGCTGCCTTGAGAGATAGGAGGGCAGCCTGAAGGAAGAAGGTGGCTGGGGAGTGGAGTCTCCCTGGGATGTGCTGGCTTCCCATTTCAATGAGGAAGATGAAAGGGCTGCACTGCATCAGGAAGAGTCCAAAGATGAAATGCTTTGGCTTTGTTTGTGGTGAAGAGGGAACTTCAGCTGGCCTCGCTAAGGAGGGAAATTAATGAATTTTGGGTTAAAAGAGACCAAGAGTGCTGGCAGCAACAAGCACTTGCCGCTGGGAGAGACCCTGAACAGACTACAGTTGTAGATACTAACGACAGCAGATGGAACTATGTCCTTAGGGGTTGTCACCATTTGTGTTGCTGTTGCCTGTTAGATGCAATTTGAGAGATAATTTCTATGATTTTTCTGAATTTTTAATCTTTCTTCTTTTTTTCCAAGAATTTTATATGTGAACAATATATCTACATCATTCCTACCCCACTCCCTCTCCTCTAAGTCCTTCAGTGTCTCCCATTCCCTTCCAAATTCATGAGCTTTTCTTTAATTATTATCATTAAGTATACATACTTGTATTTGCAACCTACTGAGCCCATTTAAGGTTGCTTAAGTGTGCATGTATCCAGGGCTGATTTTATTGTTTTAAGTCAATTGAGCTCAGTGTCCCAAAGTAAATGAGTTGATTGTGGTTCTTTTTACTGATTTTGTTTATTTATTTAAATACACACCCACTGTCTCTGTCTCTCTGCCCCTCCCCTCTGTGTGTGTGTGTGTATGTGTGTGTGTGTGTGTGTGTGTGTGTGTGTGTGTGTGTGTGTGTGTGGTGCGTACCCTCACGGTCCATAGAAGAGGTGGTTGAATTTCTGGAACTAGAGGTCCAGGCAGTTGTGAGCCATCCAGTGTGAGTGCAGGAAATGAATGTAGGTCCTCTGCGAGAGCAGCATGTACTCATCACTCCTGAGCCTTCTCCTTCATACCTCTGTTTGTTAGTAGTTCCTTTTCAAACTCTTAGTTGAACTTTATCTATTTATCAATCTTTAAATAATATTTTGTTCTTTTGAAAGCTTCATTCATACAATGTGTACTATTTATATCCATCTACCACTTCCTCCCTCCACTCTGCATAATACCCCTCCCTCCCTTCCCTCCCAACTTCATGTTCTCTCTTTGAAGTTGTTATAAATAATCCTCTGTATTGATCAGGGTATGTGTGTGTGTGTGTGTGTGTGTGTGTGTGTGTGTGTGTGTGTGTGTGTAGGGGTGACAGAAGAAGGCACCAAGTCATTTTTCAGTCTCCACCAATTTTGTTTCTAGAAAGGGCCTCTCTGCAAAACTGGAACTCACACCTTCTAGACTAGGCAGGAATCCGGCACATCCCAAAAGACTGGTGTCTGACCCTCTGGGAGCTGAGGTTACCAGCATTTGCAGGCACACAGCAGTTACGTATGTGCTAGGATATGAACGCTGGTTTTCATGCTTGTGAAACAAACACACTTAACCACTAAGCCATCTCCCCAGACCTATGCGGTCATTTAAATTTTAAACCTTATATAAATGTTTGGTGCTGTTTTTGTATTATTAGTAACAAGGGTCATTATAACTAACAGGCATTACCACAGCCAGTGGAGTGAAGCGGAGAATTCACGGATAAGATGAAATGAGTCAACATTGAAGATGGCCTGTAATTTCAAAGCCTTTGCTTTCCTGGCAATGTTTCTTTTAAAGAAACAGACAATCCAGGGCTTAGAAACCTCTCTGTAGTGACAGATTTTTAAAAAAAAAAAAAAATTTTAGTTACGTTTGTTGAAACAGACTTTGGCTTTTGCTGCTTAATGGTAGGCCAGTGTCTTCAGGCTTAGCACAACTACATCTGCATTCATTACTGAAACTGGGAAAGATATGATTGTTAGGAGGGAGGATATGTTGTTCTGGGGTTTTATCTGGAAAGAAATCATCACAAAAATATGTGTGCTTTAACCAAATGACGTGTGTGCTTTCCTTTTGGTTACCATAATTGTAACAACTGAAGCATATGCTGATTCTCATGATGAATCTGGCTCTAATTACCACCAAAAAGATACAACCATGCATAAATAGTGTTTGTTTCTCATCATATGGTATGCAAATGCTGAGTGTCATTTGTTCTGGCCTGTGTGCTCTTTTTAGAATCCAACACTAGCATATTAAAATTGGCCTTCTGGGCAAAACCTTACTACCCAAATTCTCAAATGTTATAAGGCTTACTGAATTGCTCTTAAAAATCAAAATTATGGATTTTATAAAGCATGCCTATTTTTATTATTATTAGAAATTACAGATAGTATTCAGGTGTGACATTTTGGTCAGATTATCCAGTTATGTTCAGGGGAGAAAAAAATTTATTGGACATCAAAAATTGCAAACAGAAAGAGAAGTAGGTGGACTTTATGGAGAAAAAAATGTCAACTAATGTACAAATCTATACTGCTTGACTGACAGAAAGTTCTGGAACAAGTGTAGATACCCAGTATATCCTGCAGTGGGTCATATGCAGGTGGCTCTGTGAAGTACATGGCCTTGGAAGAAAATGGCTGTCAGAAGATGAGGCAGAGCTGAGGTACTAAGAGCTGAAAACTGCATTGAGCACCTCCTTCCATCAAGTGCTTCTTGAAGGAGAGATGGAGCTGTGTTGAATACTTGCCTGATGAGAAGCTGGAACAGATCAGAGGGCATGAGGAGTGTGCGTATCACCTCTACTGCCTATGTAAAATCCCTCTTCTTTCTGTATTTATGGCCTGATGCTTTCTACTGGGTGGAGGGACAGTGTTGACAAGTTGATTAGTGATGAGCAAAGAGATCAAGAAGGAATCGTGAATGCAGGCTTGCCATTGCTTGAACAACTTCAAAGCCTCCATTAACAAGTAGATATGTATTCTGATATGGAGCAAAAGAGTATGGATATGAATTGGTTCTGAAGAATATAACCAGGAATGACCATGAAAGAGTCCTCTGTACAGAGAGTGTATTGAAAGATAGCAAGCACCAGAGCGGTGAGCCCCTAGACTGAGCTAGATGTTCCTGGAGCAGATTCTCCTTTTGGTTCTTTTTTTTTTTTTTACATGCACTCACTAACATGATTATTTGTTCAAAGGTCACACTCCAGCTCTTTGCTTCTCTAAATAATGCCTCTGAAACACTAGTAATGGCCCAGTTCTATCTCCTTTTGGTTCTTTTGGCTTATCTGTTTTGAGCTATATTTCTTTCTTAGCTCACTTATATAATAAAATGGACTCTGACCATTTAGTCTTTTTATGTGGAAGTGACAAGAAGCATGAGGAGAAGTATTGTCTGATATCCTAAGTACCTACTGCATGTGCTCAGCATGAGAAACTTGTTTATTAAAATATCTTTTGTTTATTTTTGGTGATTTTGTACATATGTACAATGCATCTTGATCACATCTACTCCAAATTAGCCCTCATATTCATCCCAGACACACTCAACACAGTCCTTCATAATTCTCTCTCTCTCTCTCTCTCTCTCTCTCTCTCTCTCTCTCTCTCTCTCTCATTACACACTGAATTCAAATAGTGCTGCCTCCTATAATTTTCACTGATCTTTGTTTGAACTTGTTCTGGTCTTATGTAAGTACCCATATTGCAGTCAGTTCATGAGTGCAATGTCCATGTCATTAAGATATCACTTTATAGATACATCTACATCTACATATATATTATACAGAGTGAAGACATAGAGACTAGCATAGGTTATGAGGATTAACTAATACCTTGTTATAAGCTTTTTATCCACATCATATCCATTGTACCATGCTAGCTTCTTACACACACACACACAAACACACACACACACACACATATATGGAAAGAGGGATAGACTAGCCTTGAAGACAATATTGGAAGAATTTAAGCAATAGCAAAATGCTCACAGAGAATAAACAGGTTAAAATGATGGAGTCAGAAAGAGTAGTGAGAAAAAAATCATCAAAAACTCTATAGAGGTGGTTTGTGTCTTGCTCTCTGCTCAGACACCAGGGACCATTCATCCATGGCCATCTTCTAGCACCATGTCTATCTAGTTAGGGTTTCTATTGCTGTGATGAAACAAACCAAAGGCAGCCTGGGGGAAAAGGGGTTTCTTATGTTTATACTTCAACATCACAGTTGTCATGATAGGAAATCAGGACAAAAACTTAAGGCGGGAATCTGGAGACAGGAAGTAATGATGATACAATGGAAGAGTGTTCCTTTCTGGCTTGCTCAGCCTACTTTCTTATAGAACCATTAGCCCAGGAATGACACACCTCACAGTGGGCTGGGCCTCCCAATCAGTCACTAATTAAGAAGATGCCCTTCAAGCTCACCTCTAGCTAATCTTTCAGGCTTATTTTCTCAGTTGAGGTCCCCTCCTCTTAGATGACTCTAGTTTGTGTCAACTTGGCATAGCTAGCGTAGCAGTTACATTCATTCCTTCTCATCAAACACTGTTGTACTTATCTCTTCTGAGCAATGCTGTGAACTCTGGTAGTCTGGGTTATATAAAATGATTTCAAGTCATCTATACTTTAGCTCCATTCTTGGGTCTTCTATTGATGAGTCAAGAATCTCCATTTTCTTGTCTATAGGAAGGAGGCAGACTAGAGCTGTACTAACTACACATTGGAAAAACTCAAAAATATACCAGCTTCCTTCTCACCTTCCTACAGCTTTCTAGGGCAGAAGTAACATTTAAGATTTGTCACAAAGCAGAAGACAAGGCTCAGATTATGAGTACTTGCTGCTCTTGCAGAAGACATACTGGTTCCCAGCCTGTATCAGGCAGATAATAACTGCCTGTAACTCCATCACCAGAGGATACAGAACCCTCTTCTGGCTTCTGTGGGCACGCAAGCACACACACACACACACACACACACACACACACACTTTTTTTTAGGAATTGGAGGCGTTGTTTAGAAAGTTTACCATCCCATTTATAAAAGCTTTATTTACCTGAAGAATTGGGCATCTTTCTACATAGACAAAGCTCTAGACTTGTATAGATACTGAAAAAGACAATTTATCCTGGCTGAAGTGCTCTGATTTTGAATAGCAACTAGAAAATAGTTCATCATGTTCTGTGGACTACTTGGACATGTCTTCATTTATTTAAAAAAAAGAGCAAAGTTCTCAGAAATATTTCTAAAAATGAATGCTTTTTCTTTTATTAAGAAGGGTAAAGCACGTGGCAGCTGGGATAAATGGAAAGCGTGTTCCCTCTAATTTAAACGATAGATATAGCCGTGCAGAGAATACAAATGATAATTTTAACTTTCAAAACATATATTCACATCTGACACTCATCTGACAATGTGATTGGCATTTTTCAGCTTTATATGAAGTAGCTAAATGCAAGTCACAGCTGACAAGAGACTCATATTGCAAAAAAGAACAGAACCTGTGGAATTAATACAGACTTTCCCCCTTGGCACAGCTTACCTTTTCTTGTAAAACTTCCACTTACCCACATTACCTTATCATCGGGAAGAGAGTTGCCCTCTTTAGAAATTTACCCATCAGCCTTGAAGACAGCTGCCATGTTTATTTATTTATTTATTTAGCTTTTCCCATGACCTTGGATTTTTTTTTAAAAAAAAAAATGCTTCTTAGACTCAAAATTTTACTATCTTCATTGAGTCCCTTAGAGTAGGATACAAAATAATTTTTATTTCTATTTTTAAACTTACTTAGTCTGAACTTGCTTAATATGCAAGAAAGTATAGCAAACCGGCTGTGTGTGGCCCTTAGTTTTGAGTGTGACAGTGTGACCCAGGTTTTGTGAGTTACATTGCTGGCAGAGTTCAGAAAATATAATCCAAAATCCTTAAGTCTCAGTTTTGAAGAGCATGCAGGCATAATATTATGGACTAAATTGAAATTTAAATGAAAAAAATGCTAAAAATGAAAAAAAAGACAAAAACTATTGGTTGGGATCCACGCAGAAAGCTCTTCCAAGTCTTTTTTCCTCCCAACCATCCTCCCCTCTCTGAGGGTGATGTAGGGAAGAATCCTGGGGAAGCTGCCTGCTGTGGAGGCCTTCTCCTTCCAATTAAAATGACAAAGCTTGTGTTCTGCCCCCATTTCCCATTTCAGAAGTTGTGGGACCCAAGAGTAAAGATGGTGCAAAAGAAAATTAGAAAGAATGAGGTGACCTACAGTAGTTATCTCAAGACCTGCCAGGAAAAACCAATAGCCTTGACTAATAAGGTTACTACCGAATTTTAAATGACTAGAAGTTGTAGTATTCTTATATGACTTGAGAAAAAGCAGCCTCTAGAACAGAGTAAGAATATGCAAATAAACTAAATTGTCCTTTAACTCCAACGTTAATAAACACCATTAACGAATGAAGATTCAACATACCTCTCTCTCTCTCTCTCTCTCTCTCTCTCTCTCTCTCTCTCTCTCTCTCTCTGTGTGTGTGTGTGTGTGTGTGTGTGTGTGTGTGTTTTCAGGTATGCAAGGGAACATGGGTGGGAGCAATTCAGGTGTCATTATTGGGTCCCATCCATGTTGTTTCTGAGAGTCTCTCACTGCCCCAGAACTTGGTTAATGGTTATAATTATCAATAAAATATCCACGTCAGTGTATCATATAAATTTGCTTTCTTCCTCAATTTGTTTATGCCTCTTATTTTTCTGTTTGAGGAAACACATGGCTTTTATTAGATTTGTTCTTTATCAAGTTGTATTGGATAATGCTATATTGTTTTTTAAGCTCCAAAACAAAAATTATTTTTAAGGATTGACGAAAACACCATCTGTAGCAACTGAAATAATATTAACTTTTTTTTCTACTCTCAGAGCACATGAATGTTACATAAAGAAAGGGAAAATCATTAGTCCCTGGCTGAGTTTTACAGTGTCAAATAAGTATGCTAATTTTGTTGGCTAGGTTAAAAGACTCCGAAATCAGAGGTTTGTGCAGGGATTTGAAAAAAAATCCACATCTGTATATCTCAACCACTGGTGCACTGAACTGAAGGTGGGTTTGGGTTCTAGAGGAGAAATGAGAAGGAAGACAGGTTAGAGAAAGACAGACTGACACTGGGCAGAAATGCCATCTTTACTTTGAAATTAACTGAAGGCTTGGCTGTTGATGATGGCAGGAGAGCATCATCTGAGAATGCCTAGCACATCCATCCTTTTAAGCAGATTCATATTAGTCTGGAGAAATCTCCATTGAAATTCTGAAGTTTCGAGGATGAGTAAGAATCCTGGAGGTCAGATAGTCAAGGAAAAGAGGCTTGCAATCATCAAGAAAGCACTATAAGCCTCATTGTAGAAGAAGCACGTGCATCCATTTTAAGTCAAGTGGGCAAAAAGAGAGCTGTCCTCGTGCTGAATACGGGCAAAGCTTTATGGGTTTTCTCTACCAGATATAGACCCTGAAAACAGAGTTTGTCTGGGTTATTCTAAATGGAATCCCTCCCAGGCATGACCTTGAAGGGTGTGACTCCTGGTGTGGGTAGAAATAAATCTTGAGGGATGAGAAAGAAGCTAAAAGGCTGATATGAGAAGGGTATAACAACTAGAGAGCCTCTAAGGTGCTCACACACTTGATAAATGGCAGAGAGGAGCTGCCAGCAGCAAATCAAAGAGAAACAATGCCATTTTCTGCAAAAATTCTCTTTGCATTTTCAAGCTGGTCTTCTTCCTTGTGCAATGAGAAGCTATGTACAACTTACTCCAGGTTGATGTCAATGGTCAACTACAGTTATTGTAATTCCCAACCCATTTTGGGATCAGATTTTTTGTCTGAATTGAAGCATACTGTCCTGGAAGAAAGAAGGATGCTCATTAGATTCAGGGAGCTGTAGAAACTTCCTATGCTTAGGGTGTTCACAGACTTACAAGGCTCAGGAAACTCAGAACGTCCCAAGATTCACAAGGCTCTTTTTGCAATTATAAACACATTAACTACCTGAAAAGAGAAGAGTCTTCGGTGGAGCTGTCTGCACGTTGCATATAGCACCTGGAAGACATGGCTTTCGCAAGGCGTCACCTGCACTGTGATGGGCTTTCTGATAGTACAACTATCTGTGAGTCATTCGTGTTCCTGTAAAAACCTGTCACCCATGATCCTCTAAGTGAATTGGATAAACTCATTGGTTCACCAAGCTAGACACAGGTGGGGCTGTTTCTTTGGTTTGTTATTGGCACCCTACCTGGAGCGAATGGTTGTTTGCTTTGTAGGTACCCAGGAAAAGTCACACAAGAAACTATCAATGGAAATATCAATTTTGCTCACTAGCAGAAGCTTTAAAAAAAGGACAGGATATAGCACTCAGGAGGCAGAGGCAGGCGGATCTCTGTGAGTTCGAGACCAGCCTGGTCTACAAAGCTAGTTCCAGGACAGGCTCCAAAGCCACAGTGAAACCCTGTCTCGAAAACCTAAATAAATAAATAAATAAATAAATAAATAAATAAATAAATAAATAAATAAATAGATAGATAGATAGATAGATAGATAAATAAAGGACAGGATAGAAAAGTGGATCCAGTTTCCAACCTTGTTATTTTTTCCCCCAATGGCCTTATACTGATTACAAAAGGAAAATTCTGGAAAGAAAAAAATCTGGGATCTCTTCTCATCCCATTGATGAGACTTCATGAAAAACATGAGGAATTTGAACTATACCTTGGCCAAACTACTATCAGATATTCTGCTGCTCTTTTGGGGGGAAAGGGGATATTTTATATATAAAATTTTGCAAACAAGACTTTATAGAAAATGAATTGAGTTTAAGTACTTTAGAGGTTTCTTCCATATGTACAAAATTGTTGTGCCAATTGAAAATTCTATTGTGCAAACCCTAATTATAGTGAAAAGTGAAAGAAACACACCAGTTTTCTATCTCTGAAGTTCTGTAATGTAACCTTTCCATCAATTTGAATTAGTCTCTTTTGGAGACGAAGTAACATTTGAAGGGTTTCTCTCCCCTGCCTCCAGATTCCAATGCAGTAAGATACTTTTTCATATGATTGCAATATATTTGACTTTTTTTCCGATTGAGCTGAAAAATGAGCTAGCAAGATAAAGCAACATTCCAACCTTTTCCCAAATGAGAAGAATCTATTTCATCTTATTTGATGAGGACTATCAGGCAAGGGAAAGTTCCTGGAACTGGAAAAATGTGCATTTCTCAGAAAACTGATAGGTACTCTCAATACCCTTGAGGAAATCAGCAGCAATATTTTTCTTTTTCTTGGTATGAAAATGAGTCACCACAAGCTTGGCTTTCTCAAGCTCAAACAGAAACTGTACCTCAAAGCACGAGCTGAAAATCAGGTCTTCGCCGCTCCATTGTTTTTCGGTTTCTCTACTGCCCGCTCCTTTGATAGATGCTGGCATATCTTTCTTTCAGCTGAGTCTACACTTATAGAAACTGCAGCAGGAGGCACTCTGTCAACTGCACCAGGTCTTCTTGAGATTGATTGAGGCTCTGAGCTCCCAGCTATAACACCACTCTCCTGTCAAATAGCGTGAAATAAGCGCTTAAGAAAATACATGTCTTGAGGTAGGTTGCCATACTGATTTCCAGAGGGGCTGTACTTCCACCAGCAATGAAGGAGTGTTCCCTTTACCCCACATCCTCTCCAGCATAAGCTGCCATTGGTGTTTTTTAACCGTCGCCATTCTGACAGGTATAAGAGAGAATCTCAAAGTTGTTTTGATTTGCATTCCTCTGATGACAAAGGATGTTGAGCATTTTCTTAAGTATCCTTCAACCTACCTCAAGACCTAGCAATACTACTTTTGGGTATATACCAAAAGGATGCCCAATCATATCAGAAGGACATGTGTTCAACTATGATCATAGCAGATTGTTTGTTATAGCCAGAACCTGGAAACAACCTAAATGCCCCTTGACCAAAGAATGGATAAAGAGGATGAGCTACATTTACACAATGGAGTTCACAGAGTGGAAAAATAATGACATCTTGAAATTTGCAAGCAAATGGATGGATCTAGAAAACATCATATTGAGTGAGGTAACCCAGACCCAGAAAGACAAATATCATATGTACTCACTCATGAGTGGCTTTTAGACATAAAGCAAAGAAAAACCAGCCTACAGTCCACAACCCCAGAGAACCTAGAAAACCAAGAGGACCCTAGGAGAGACATACACGGACCTAATCTACATGGGAAGCAGAAAAAGACAAGATCTCCTGAGTAAACTGGGAGTGTGTGGATTATGGGAGAGGGTAGAAGGGGAGAGGAGGAAGGGAGGAGAGCAGAAAAAATATGGAGCTCAATAAAAACAATAAAAAATTTTAAAAAACTAGCAAAAAGAAAAAAATGAAATTAAGTATCGGTTCTGCGTTTTGTAGCAGCAAGGGTGTTTGTGGTACCATTTGAAATCAGCAAGTTCTTGTGGGAGAGGGATCCTATACTGGTGTTCTCTTCCAAAACACAATCAGACCATTTCCAGACGAGTCCAGTCTCACTAGCTGTGAAAAGTCTGTCTGGTCTCCACTGGGCAGCACCGTTTGAAAGCCTTCCATCAGCTCTCTTGAGGCTTTGAGGCAGGTGTCTGCAGGACAGCTGGCAGTGAGCAGGAACACACACGGTCACTCCCCTTGCTCGGCTGTTATCTGGGGACATTCTCCTTCCCTTCCTGTCTTCTTTGTCAGTTTGCTACTTCTGCCCTCCCTTCACTCCTCCTTGTCAGGGAAAGAAACATCTCGAAACCTCAAAGGAACAAAAGAGATGGTTTATTTTGGAGACTAATTTGCATGTTCACGGCCCAGGAACACAAATTCAGGACTCCCCACATACCAAGTTCCAATGAGGTGACAGTTTCCTGACTTTTTCTTGTAACAGAACCAAGAGAGTCATAAGGTAACACACTTTTCAGATACATTGGACGGCACACCAGGTTGGTGGGTTAGAGCAGAACAGAAAGGGGGAACTGCTATAGTCTTCAGATACGTCCTTATAGCATTCATAACCCCTTGGTTGGTGAGAACTGTGCCTTCCTAAGGGATCGCCTAGTAGTCAGAACTATATTCGATTGCATATAAAGAAGGGTAATACTCGACTGTTAAGGAGGAGTAAAGATTTCTCGCTCTAATTGGCTCTGGGCTTGCAGCATGTAACCACTCCTCATCATCCATGTTCTACTCAGTCAGTCAGTCACTGTAGTCACAACTTCTGTCAGAGGATTCTCATCCCCCCTCCCTCTTTCCTTCATTTCTTCCTTGCTTTCCTTCTTTTCTCCCTTCCTTTTTCCTTCCCATTAGTAGCCATGACCCAAGGAATATTCTAACTCTCCATTTCTTCCACTTTTCCTTCTGTCTTGTCTCTCCTCACCAAGTCTCTTTCCCTTCTCTTTTCTCCTAGGACCACACAAGATCCTCTTCTCCAACTTCGCGCCTGCTGCTGAAGATAATCTTTACATCGGCTGAAGTCAAAGAATCTTTTTTTTAAAAGTTTTTTATTTTTTATTTTTTTTAATTAAAAAAAAAAAAAAACCCTTGTGTGGAGGGCTGACTCTCAATAGATTGCCGCCAGGGAGCTGTTCGGCTACATATGAAACCCCGACCCAGAGGCAGGTCATCTACGAATGTTTTAGCGCCAGGTTCCACACAAACATGCGAACGTGCATTCCACATGACAGGAGAGAGGGTGGCTCCGAAATCAAAGAATCTTGACATCAGTGCTCAGTGTGCAGAAACACAGCCACCCCTGAACAAGAAGGTCCAGGCTTGGGGCACCCTGCAGTGAAGCAGGGCTGTGAAATCTTTGAAGCAAAGAATGCTGTAGTTGGGACTATCTCGGTGACAGATGAGTGAAATCATCACATGTGGGAAACTGTTAAGAATCACTCTGGACTCAGTGGGGCTAAAGGGATCCTTACCTCCTGACTCCTAGGCCAGTGCTCTTTGGGTGCCTTGCGAAGGTCCAAGGTGAAGCAGTGTGCAGAGAGGCATGTGTTTGGAAAATACAGGAAGGGAGAAACACGCGTTCCTAGGCTGCAAAACATGGTGCATATTTCTGTAGACTTGTTGTTTATCACCCCCTCTAACCCCAACAGCTTTCAGGCATTCTTTGTTCTTGTTTCCTCAATTTTCTACCATCCATGGAGGCAATTTCACCTTTAAGAAATACAGTTTTCCTGTGCTTGCTCTTATACCATGATCATTTTCCTAAGAAACTGTTTGTCGGGGAAAATCTGTTTCCTAAGAAACTGCTTGCTGGGAGTGGGGGTGGTGTGGGGGTTGGGTATCCGTTCCTAAGAAAGAGCTTAGGGCCGGGGTGGGGGTGGGAGTGGTATCTGTTTTCCAAAGAAATTTTGCAATGGTGGTTGTGGGGACTTCCCATGGAGGGTGCTAAGATTCCTTTCTTTGCTCTACATCCACTCCTATGGGTGCTCGTTTGCCTTTATTTTTCTTAAATCAACTTTAATTTTGAGCTTTTTTATGTGACCAAATATTTCAATCTTTTGTCTAGAATTTAACTCTTAACAGTTCTTCATTTGATCCTAGACTTCCTCATGCCTTTGAGGGGTGCTGGGAAGAGACTCAAAGGGACAAGAGAATGCAACATTGTGCAACTATGCTATGGAATTTGGCAAGGTACCCAGCAGCCTGCCCCCAGAGAAGCCCCTCAGGAACGTGAGAGTCAACACCAAGGCAGATGGAGCCGATGATGGAATCCTTAGTTAAGATTAAAAGCACTTTTTCTAGTGTAGAAAAATAGGCAAATGTGTAGACATAAATACATAAATACAGATCATTTTTTCCATACCCGAGATCAGAGCACAGGGTGAGACCCACTCAGAGTCTACAAAGTGGAAGACATTGGAAGTCAGGACTTTTCCAGAGAGCACAGTGTGTGAGAGAGGGGGTTAAATTTGGCTAACACTGTATAAAAGGAGACCAGAAATGACAGGCAGTGAAACTGATCGGTGGTGGTGTGGGTGATAGACAAGAGAATTTCTCCAGTGCTAATATATAAACAGATACCTAAAAAACGAAGGTGTTTATTTTGTAGGTTGAGGGTAGCATCAAGACTCTGGTTTTCTAGCAAGTTCCCTGGAGATGCTGTTCTCATGAACTGTCAGGAGCCATTTCCTCCTAGGATTATTGCAGGAACCATCGCCCTGGGGAGTCTGCAAAAAGCCCCACACCCCCAATTGTGTTAGGAATTGTTCTGTTGACAGAGCCTACCCCACACCCAAATTGGCTGTTAATGGAGAGCGATCTGTTAGCGGAACCCGCCCCACATTCCAAACTATCTAGAGAACTAGGTGTGTCAAATCGTGACTTCCTGGCCTATGTGACCTGACCGAAGGTAACCTGGCCTACGTGACCAACGTGAACCACGCGACAAGAGTCCAGGCCCCTGTGCCCCCCATCCCAATTCCTTATCCTATATAAACTGTAAACCTGTCTCTAATAAACAGAGGCTTCGACAAATCTGCCTAGCCTCCTTCTTCTCTCTTAGCCCATTATCATCCAGATAGTACCTCTCCGTGACCCTGGAATAACTGAACTGCCAGGCAGGTTACAACCCCTAGACTGAGTAACCTGCCAAGGCAATCAACAATGATCATAGTTGAAATATTGTTCTGTAGTCTTGATCTTATTTTTGTACTCTAAATACCTAGTAGCAGACACAGCTGACACTTCCAGGTGTTTTATATAGACACAAAGTTATTGAATCTCTACACTGATTATCCTCCATCAACTAGTTCTCAACCCCCCTTTAAGGGAACTTATCTTTGTATCAGATGGAAACCATAAGGGAAAACAACAACCAATTAAAATGCAGAGTTGTAGAGCCCATTTGTACATATATTAGCAGACTGTATTTAGGAGTATGTATGTGGATATATACATACATGTAACAAAATTAACATAAAAAGAAGCCATGAATTTGAAAAAGAAGCAAGGAGGAGTATATGGGAGGGTTTGATGGGAAGAAAAGGACAAGGGATTGATATAATAATGTATTATAATCTCAAAAAGCCAAAGAAATAATTTTTTAAAAATCTCCTCACTGATAGAATACAGATGTCATCACCCTCATTTACAAATGAGTCAGATGACATCAAGCATGTAGCGATACAGATCTTCCGGAGAATCTAAAGAAAGCTGCACATCCCTGGAGCCCCGGACTCAAATCACATCAACTCTTTCTCCCCATCCTTATGTACTGAATGACCCGCAAGAGTCACAAGGCTAGGAATGAACGCTGAAAGTAGTTAGGTCATGCCTAAAGCCCAATCCCAGCTCCTCATAGCCCTGTGACTTGGGCAAGACTGTTATCCACAGACACTTAATTTACTATGTCCTATACAGTGACAGCCATTTTTACCTAGAAATGCTACAGAAACTCAATGACTCCCATGTATGAAGCAGCAAAGACGTGCCTGGCTTACATAAGATAAGCATGGGTTCCACAATGGTGAGCCAAAGAAAGGGCTTTAAACATAATACATTTTCTCAAAAATGGGTCCTGGAGTTTCTTGTGACTGGAAGTTAGCTGGTGAATTTGTTCTATAAGAGATTGTACCCCTTGTTTTCCCAGTGCCCCTAAACCAAACTGGGCATATCTAAGTTTGAAGAATAAACCTAAGTGGATATTAATCAATATATTAATTAATGGACTAATATAATTAATGGACAATTAATATATTAATAAATAAATAAATAAATAAATAAATAAATAAATAAATAAATAATGCTCAAGGCCATGGTTTGAAAGGTGAGATTAAACTCTAAAAGAACTCCATTTTGAAAACATAGTACGTTCTGGTCTAGCAAATTCCTGTAACCACCCCCTCCTTCAGTTTCTAGAAGAGGTGGAACACACTAAGCTATCTCTTTGAAGTCTTTTATTTCTGGCAACAGCATGTTGTATGATTCCACCCACCGGCTTTTAATGACACACAGAGAACAATGATTCACCCAGTCAACGTTTTCATATTATTGAAATATCTCCCCGAGTCCCTAACACGATTTTCAAAACGTATGACTCTAGGTTAACAAAAGGTATCAAACTGTCTTTGCTAAATCATTTCTCCAGTCTCTTCCTGCTGCCCAAATTCCCTCTGACCTACAGATGATCAACCCAGACTAAGACAAATGCAAAAGACAAATTCCTAATTAATCAATTACGCACTGTCTATACTCACTTAGTGATACCCCGCATTGGTTAGTGAGGAGCTACAATGGGATATCTAGTGGACCTTGATGGATCCAGTTACAATTTGGCTCTGTACAAAGGAAGATATTAAGCCCATGTCACACCAAGACATGAAGCATTGCCTCGTTTGAATGTGATTACATCATCTCCCAATCACCTTCCAATTGTGAGATAAGAAGCTGCAAGGTCTGAATGGCTGCCCAGTGACCATGACTTTGTCTTGTCTAAGCTTTGAGCAGGGAACATGTCAGGGCTTTCAAAGGATTGCAGCAAACTCCCTCACAGACCCATCCAGTACCAAGGGGATTGTCTTTCAGGCTCCTGCTGCTGTTCAGTCTGGGAATTAATGGCTTCTTAAATATTTGAACACACCAATTTTAGCTTCCAGGCCTGTAGATTTTTAACAGTGGAAATGTTTAGAAGGGTAACGTGAACAATTGATTAGTGCAGGCACACGGATCTGAGAGGGATTTGGACTGCCCTGAAAGGAAGGCAGCTAGAAGCAAGTAAAAACGTTTAAAAGCCAGGCTCTGTGACCAATTCATTCATGTTTCCCAAGCTTTCAATGGGTGACCCCGAGAACACCATTCAAATGCAGGCTACTCTCTGCCTCTTGCTTCCTCCCTCCTGGGGCTGCTTCCTTTTCCTCCCTACTTTGACTCTTGCTTGGCATTCAGGGTTCTCTGGCAACATTCTGTGTGGTTTCAAAGAAAGGCATTCCATCCATTCATCCATATATTTGTATTAATTCATTGAAAACTGATCAGCTTTGGAGGCACACAAGTCAAAGAAGCCACATTGTCAGTGCATTGACAGTATTTCTCAAAGAAACCGGGACGGAGTTTGTCTGACAGCTTTCCTGACTCCTCTTTCATTCGTAGTGTGTCTGCACTGTGAGACGGTAGCAAGGAATGCGTGTTATCATTTTGTGCCTAAAATACTTAGACCTAGTAAGAATAGAAGCAGAACAAGGAAGGTTCACTTTTCCTTTGTAAAGTTTTAACAGAGTAATTCATCCCATTGATAAAAAAATAACACTATGTGCCTGCTATTTGCTGTGTATTACATAATTAAATTTTTTTCACGTGCTGATAAACCACATTGAGGTATAATTATTTATATAATAAATTGCTCTTTTTTAAGTATAAGACAATGAGATTTATAACATATATATGTTATAAATGTGATCTATCACACACACATATATAATATATACACTAACTATGTAATATAAGCACTAGCTCATATAACATGCAAACCATCTGAACTGCACAGAAACCTCTTCTGGACCTTGATAATTAACTGCTACCTCCTGAACTCTATTTCTATCACAAGGACAATCTATATTGTATTATCACTTTACTGTTGATTGTTTCATCTGCCCTAGTAAATACAGCCTTTCTGTCTGCTCTGTGCATCAGTCACTTCGATTTTTTTTTTTCTGGCTGAGAACTATTACACTATAGAAATGAAACATTGTCTACTCATTCTTCAGTTTGTTGGACATGTGAGTTGCTTTCCAGATTAGGGCTAGAATGAATGAATGAATGATTTACAGACACCTGTAAGCCTTCTGGTAGACATAATTTTATTTCTCTTGTATAAAACCCTAGGTCTGAAAGTCTGGGCCATATGTAGCATGGCCTAACACTATAAGAACAGAATACAGTTCTCCTAGGATGACTTTAGTGTTCAGACCCTTGCCAAGAAAGATTAAGTTTTCCCGGTGTTTTCCATCCACTAGAGGTTAACTGTAGAGACTAACCATCCTAATGCATGTTGAGCCGGAAGTTTGTGATGGGTACCTTTCTGATGGCCAGGACTGCTAACCACTTTCTCCTGCTCTCATTAGACCATTTGTGATGTTATTTCATGAAGAGTTTGTTGACAGGGCAGACTCTTGAGTTGGAACCATTTTCCCTATGCTCTGGGAGGAGGGCTTTGGGAGACAGCTGCATGGCTTCATTCTAATGTTTGCCCTGCCCTTTGGTTTCCTTAAGATCTTCTGAGTAAGCAGATGACATAGGATTTGCTTTTGTTTTTATTTTTTGTTTGTTTGTTTGTTTCATTTTTATCTCAAAGCCCAATCTTTCAATCCTGTTGTGCTTAGAGCATTTGTTTCCCTCATGCTTTTACCAAGATCACAAAGTTTCCTTCTAGGAAATTTATTTAGGAAGCCTCTTTGAGGATGTTTTTAAATGGAGCTTAGGATTTGTCTCTCTGACTTCCGGTTCATACTGAGTCCATTGTGGATGGAGTATAGGCTGAGATATTCAGATGGAGTAATGTCTACTGGAGAGATCTTTTTTTCCATTAAATCAATTCTTAGTTGGCTGTATTTTGTCCTTCTGATCAAACTGTAACCCTGCATCACAATCCCATACCATCTTGAATACTGAAGCTTTAGAGAAAGTCTTGAAGTCACAGAAGATAAATCATACAATGTTGATATTTCCAAAATTTTGGGCTATATTAGGTGTTTTGTATCTGTATGCTTCAAGAAAGCCCACTGAGATATGGATTGGAGTTTGATACATGTATAGATTAGTTTAGAGAGAAAGAACATGTTGGTAATACTGAATGCTCACATGAACTTGATAGTCCTTGGCATAGTCCCATCTTACTAAATGAGGGCGCATTCTTGTCCATTCCCACACTGAATAAGAATAACAAGTCCAATATTGCAATATTACATAAGACAGCTGTAGATGTCTCAGAAATGAACAAAAAGTTCTATTTTGTTGACGGTTTTTTAAGAAGTTGATTGATTTTATTGATCTTTTTAGAGAACCAATTCTTGTTTTGAACGATTTTCCTCCATGCTTATGTTCCCTTCTTTATTTATCATGACCCTTATATTGATGATTTACTCTTTTGAGCACATTTTGAGCTTAATTTGCTCTTCTTCACTCACTCATTGAGGTAGAAACTTAGATTATTGTCCTTAAATAATTTTTTTTTTTTTTTGGTTTTTTGAGACAGGGTTTCTCTGTGGCTTTGGAGCCTGTCCTGGCACTAGCTCTGTAGACCAGGCTGGTCTCGAAC
>NC_022030.1:51817973-51846910 GCF_000317375.1 Microtus ochrogaster | reverse complement strand
GTTTTATTATGTTTTGTTGTTGTTGTTACTTTCTCTGTAGACCAGGCTGGTCTTGAACTCACAGAGATCCGCCTGCCTCTGCCTCCCAAGTGCTGGGATTAAAGGCATGCGCCACCACCGCCCAGCTTGTTGTCTATATTTTTATACATGTGTATGTGTGTGCACATGTATGGGTGTGGTTGTGTATGGTGTTTATTGGCAAGTGTGTGATGATGAACATGTAGAAACAGGGAAGAGCCTCAGGTGTTGGTTTCCTATTCCATCAATTTGAGAGAGAGAGTCTCTCTCTTGGTCCCATGCTGCCTACGTCAGTTTAGCTGGCCTGCGAGCTTCCAGATTCTCCTTGTCTGCCTTCTATCTCACTGTGTGGGTTTGGGATTGCAGATATGGCCTACTGTGCCTGGACTTATGTGGGTTCTGGGAATTTGAACCCACATCCTCATGCCTGCAAGGCAGGAACTTTTCTCACTAAGCCATCTCCTTAGTCCATATTCTTATATAATTTTCTCAACATTTACCAAGAAAGAGAATTGTTAAAATCCTTAACTGTCATTGTGGACTTATATTCTTTCTTCCTTTTTCTCATTTGTTTTAATTCCTTGTTATTATAAAACTACTTATTTAATATGGTTACATTTTGTCATATTATCATTACAAATTCACACTTCTTGGATTTTACTTTGATACCCAGATCCATCTTTCTGCTTTCTGAAACTTATTCCAGGCATCATCCATCTGTCTTTCTCAACCTTGTTTTAGCACGTGTCTCATAATTACAGGTCTTCTTATGTAATTGCACATACCAGTCTCACAATTTCTCTCTTTTAACTTGATTTGATGTTTTATTTCCCTTTAGTGAATTAGAGTTGGATTTAGAGTAATATGTTTGGATTTAGCTTGATCGTATTGTCATTTGTCCCAAGTGTGACTTCTTCTTTTGCTCTTGCTCCTCCTTTGCTTTTGCCCATACTTACTTGGTTAACCAATGCCCTAATTGTCATGTTTGTTTCCTTTGTTATATTTCCAACTCATTCTGTACATTTTTAATGCCTATGGCAGGGATCATTATGTTACTCTTAAGACAAAATATATTTAGAATTCAGAAGTACATTTTTTCTACTTTAAAATCCACTCCCCACACATTATAGTTTATTCATTTATCTCCATTAAACCCTTATAATGAAACAAATCTATTTCTACCTTCTTTATTGCTATTCTGGTATTATATTTTACCATAACATGTATTTTAAATATCTTTGTACAGTGACTTCCTTTGTTCTAGAAAGTAAATTTTCTCTTAAGGAAGTATATAAAACTACCCTTACACATTAGGTCCCTTTTTTAACCCCTCAGTTTCTTATATTCTTTGTTGCTTCCTGTCCTTTTGGTCTCTTTGTGTGGCATCGTATTTTACAGCTTGAAAGAATGCTCTCATCTATTTCTTTTTTGTTCAGAAACATTTCTGACAAATTTCTTCCTCACTTTAATGTCAGGGAACTGCAAAATTTTCTTGCTCTGATACATGAAAAATATTTGAACGTGGGAATCCTTGGATAATTTTTTCCTCTCAGTGTTTGAGAATTGTGTTTTAACTGCTCTCCTCCCACGTTATCTCTGAAGAGGAGTTGGATTTATTTTGTTTTATGAGCAATGTGCCATGTTCTTCCTGTTGATTTTGCTTTTTGTTTGTTTTGTTTTGAACTTTTGAACGGTGGAGGAATTTAGTTGCAAATTGCTTTTGTTTAACCTTCTTTGATTGACTAAGCATCATGGTGTTCTAGATAGACATTATCACTATATTTAGAAGCATTTAGACAGCTATTTCTTTGAAGACTGCCTTGTACCATCTCATTATTATTTTCTTCTATAGCTTTATTTATATTATATATAAATACATAAATTATTTATAATAAATAAATTATATTTATTTATATGCACTAATAATGTTTAGCTTCTCATAGGTCACCTCTATTTTTTATTTCAATTCTTTTGATCTTTGTTCTTTACAATAAAATTCTATAGATTTGTTTTAAAGTTCACTGACTTTTTTGCTCTGTCATCTCCAATTTTCTATGAAGTCCAACCATTGAAAATCTCATTTCAGATATTGAACTTTGTGTTGCTAAAACATCCTTTGGTTATTGTATTTTTTCTGTTTCTATGTAGAGATTCAAAATTTGTTCTTACCGAAGGCACAATTTCCTTTTGTTAAAATACTCTGAGTAACTATTGCCATCTTGGCAAATGTGAGGGACTCTGTCACGTAGGATCTGTTCTGTGTTGACAGCTTCATCTTTTCAGGATGGGCTTCAGTCTCTCCTTCTTTGTCCCTCTAATTTACCACCCTATTCTGGATACTCAGATATATTATAAGATGTGTGGATTATGATTTCCTCCTTTAAAACTTTGAGGTTTAATTTCCAAGCTGTTGATTTCTAAAGTTCCTATAATATTATCAAGTCTAGAGTTTAGGTTTTGTTTTGTTTTAGTAGTTTTAGCTGATCTGATTTCCTCACACCATGACCATTCCTTCCGTACTGGAAGATCTGGGTTCCTCCACCTCCAGTCTGAATGCCTCAGCTTCACATCTACAAACCCTGGTGCTTTCCTTCATCTTTGTCTCATGGGGGAACTGTCAGCCATGGTCTTCTCCATGAGGCTTTTGAGGTGGCTGCATTTTAAGCTTCAGCACACCTTCATCCCTCTTCTGTGTCATAACACCTTTCTCCATCATCCTTTCTTTAAAACACATCATTATCTTACATGTCACATGCTTTATATTGCAAGTTTCATACAGGCTAAAAATACAGTGCCAACACCTAAAACTCAAAAAAAAAATTAAGGAAATAGTTGATAACAATTCTTGCAGATTATAATACAAAAGATTTCTAACCCCGTAGGAAAGAAACATTCTGTGACAGGCTGAAGCAATGACTCAGGAGCAAAAGCACTTTCTGTACAAGCATTAGGGCCTGGGTTTTGATCCCAGCACCCATGTGAAAAACTGGATGTGGCTGGACACCTGTCTGTAACCCCAGACATGTGGGGTTGTGGTTGGGGTGGTAGAGACACACTGGGGCTTTCTGGCCATCAGCGTGGCTTCAGGCTCAGGCAGATACCCAACTCAAAGGAGTGAGGTGGAGAGTAACAGAGCAAAGAGCAGGGCACCCAATGTCCTCTTCTGGTCTCTACATGCACAAGTATATGGACATTACACACAGATGCATAAGTACACCCCACACACAGAGAGAGGGAGGTGGAGAGAGAATTTATTAAAATCAGTGGGTCAGGGGCTGGAGAGATGGCTCAGAGGTTAAGAGCATTGCCTGCTCTTCCAAAGGTCCTGAGTTCAATTCCCAGCAACCACATGGTGGCTCACAACCATCTGTAATAGGGTCTGGTGCCCTCTTCTGGCCTGCAGACACACACAGACAGAATATTGTATACATAATAAATAAATAAATATTAAAAAAAAAACCCTAAGTACTTATATTAAAAAAAAAATCAGTGGGTCAAGTTCTTTACCACAACAAAGTCATTTTAAAACAGAACTGAAAAAAAATTAAAATGGCTATCCAAAGTATAGTAGATAAAGGAAAGGACCAGGGAAAGGGTGGGGAAGGGTTTCCTGGTTTAAGTAATTAGATGATGCTATGGATAAACTGATCCCTCGGTTGAGGCTGGAGAACAGGCAGGGTTAGGTGGATGCCGTTATAGACAGAGGAGGAGTTGGCAGAATTAGCAGAAGGAATAATTTCGATGCCACATATCTAGGACATGTACCAATGTCAACATAAGAATCAGACAGTGTGAGAAGTGGCAGAGAACTTGGAGCCATAGCCCAGAGCTACCATCAGAAGCAGTGATTGCCTGAGAATAGGCCCCTTGAGAAGCAGCAGGAGCCAGCGAACACTCTGAAAATGGCAGTTCTGGTCCTGGATCTGTATCCTATTGAATCTTCTACAAAAATTCCCTCCTGTCTTGCAGATTAATCGGCATCACGATTCAGAGATTATTTCCCATATTTTTTTTTCGACACTGTTTCTCTGTAGCTTTTTTGGAACCTGTCCTGGAGCTAGTTCTTGTACACCAGGCTGGCCTCGAACTCACAGAGATCCACCTGCCTCTGCCTCACAAGTGCCGGGATTAAGGATGTGCACCACCATGGCCCGGCTTATTTCCCATATTTTTAGGGAGTCCTCCATTGTACTAGCCCAAGGGTAATAGTGATGCATGTGAGTACATTCTAAAACTCTGCCACGAGGGCAGTGTGCTCTTTCTGTTCTTCAGGTGTCTATGTGCTGAAACATTTGCTGTATTTGCATTGTCTTTTATCACTATCCCCCGTGACCAGCCTAGCCCATCCAGATGCACACTGGCATGCTAATTTGAATAAGCTAGAATAAAAGCACCCTTCTTCTTCATTTGCTTTTAAAGTCTCCGATCTTTCAGTTTGCTTAGTATTGTTGCGTGTTTGTTTGTGCGTCTACAATGTGTAAATGAATACTGGTGTGTATGGTATGCAGGGGACAGCTTTTGGGAGTTGATTCTTTCCCTTAATCGTGGGTTCCAGAGATAAATCTTAGGACTTAGGGCTTGCATGACAATTGTCATCTTACTGGCCCTCCAACTCTTTTGTTCAGAGAAAATAAATACAGATCTCAGCTAGCACATAATTCAAGTCACAGATTAAATGGCACACCTCACTGGTTTCTGAGTCAGTCAAATAATTTACCAAGTTGTCTACATAACAGTGTTTATTTTCCTTTCCACATTGGACATGTTCATTAAAGTTTAATGAGCTTTTGCTTTGGGGAACATATCATCCCAAACAGACTCAACCTGATGTTTAAAAACCTGACTTTAGATAGTTGCTCATTTCTGTGGTCTAACTGAAAATTTCCTCTCCTTCTGTCTCCTTTCCTCTTCTTTTCTCCCCTGTCCTCCTCTCCTCCCTTCTCCTCTTCTCCCCTCTCCTTTCTTTCCCTCTCCTCTCCTCTCCCTTCCTGTCTTTTCTCCCTAATCCCTCTCTTCTCCCTCTCTATCTCCTTCAATTACAAAAAAATCAGTGCCTGCCATATAACTTAAAAATATTTATTTGGGCCAATGAGGAGATGGCCAATGGATAGACTACTTGCCTAGAAGGCAGAAGAACTGGAGTTTAGCTCCCTAGATCTCACAAAGAGTTGGACACAATAGCCTGTGTCTATAATTCCAATGCTTCTAAAGCAAAATGGAGGCCTAGCCAGGAGAATGTCCAGGAACTCACAGACTAGCTAGTCTGGCATATGTGGTGGACAGCTAGAGAAACTGGGTCTCAAACAAAATCGAAGGAGAGGGTCAATCTCTGAGGTTATCCTCTGACTGCCGTACATAGGTTAGCCTATACAAGTGTGCACACACTCACACAGGCTTGTGTGGACACTCCCATACGAGGATAAACAGATGATACTATTGACTTTCCTCAATGATTTTTTTTTTTTAAAAAAAGATTGTTTGAGAAAAAAAAATCCTTCAGTTAAAAAAATGATGTTAACTTTGGCAGAAACTCTTTTAAAAAACACAAAAGAGAACTACAATGTTGTTATTTAGTAGAATTTAGTAGAACAGTCTTTGGGTTGCTGCTTGCTTGCATGTGTGCATGCTTGCTTGCTTGCTTTTGAGACAGGGACTGGTAGTGTAGCCCAGGTTACCTCAGACTTACAATCCTTTCTGCCTCTCTGACTGCTGATATTTCAGAAGTGACCATTATGCTTGATCAGAATAAAATCTTTGAGGACATTGTTATTCCTATAAAAATTTAAATTTAAATTCCCAAGATGTATCAGTAGCTATATTAACACTTTCTTAAATAGTCTATAGTTAAGTAAACTTGATTAAGTACTTAGATTCCCATTTTTAACAATGTAGTGAGAAGCAAAGATTCTTGACATTGTATTATTGATCTCATCCTCTAGAACAGTGACCTTCATTCAGTGCAGTTTTAAAAATTGTTTTTAAGAGAGTTTTTCCCCTAAATATTACCAGCATGCTTTTATTTTCGTTATAGTAGCAATAACCGCATCTATTTGGTTGCTATTTTGTGGGGGTATGTCTAGTGACAAATGAGTTCCCTGGAGATAGTCATAGATACCTTTCTTGGGTTTATTTTTGCATGTGTGTGTATGTTTTTAAGGTAACTTTAAGTAACTGCAGCATTTACTACTAGTAGAGATATTTACTGGTTTTAATAATCAGTAACAGCATTTTTTTGCAAGTATTCCTAAAAGGAACATTACTTAAATGCTTTGTGACTCAAGGAGCCTTAGAGAACATGGATCTGGTGAACTCAGTGAGTAGCTTGCAGCTGTGAGTTGCAAAGGTTAAGAAAACCTTCTGTCCAGTGCTTCTCTTGGGGACAGATACCGAGTACCAGTACTCAGCTGCATGCAATACTTTTCTTACAACCACAGAACCTAGGTAGTCATTCATGTAACCTGTAGAGAGACTCAGAATCTAGAGAGTCAGTCAGAGTATCTGGTTCAGTGCTGGATGCATAATTCTTTCAATAGCAATGGAAGAGAGTCAGATAAGGAAGACCAAATGCAAAGTTACATGTGGGGGCAGAGTAGATAAGAAATAGTCCATCCAATGCCTGCATACATAAATTTCATGTCTCTGTTTTTCTATTACTTTAGGACAAAACATTAGCATGAAGACTATGAACATTTTAAGATGCTTGACACTTGTTCCAAGCTGTTCTCTTACAAGTGATCCCATGACTATTCTTCAGCATCAGCACGTCCACAAACCCTGCATATTAAAGAATTCAATTAGTTGATTTAATACGTGAAAATGTTATTGCAATCATTTCCTTTTTTAAAGATTTCATTTTACTCTTAATTATGTCTATTTGGAGAGTCAGCCCACGTGTGTGGGCTGGCGTTCATAGGACCCAGAGAAGGGTATCAGATCCCTGGAGCTAAGTTATAGGTAATTGGAAGCTGCCTGACATGGGTTCTCTGCAAGAACCTTGTATCCTCTTAACTGATAAGCCATGTCATTAGCTCCTGCTATTTTGTCATTTTAAATGTGTACTTACAGCACGTGTCCCTCAGTGTTATCAAATACAATTGAGTTAATCCTGGCATACTTATAAAGTAAGATATTATGTTTATTCACAATGTTGGGAGCAGTGAACCCCCAGATCCTGAATTTCTGGTAAACAACTCATAATGCTTGCAGCTGCTCTGAGCACGAGACCCTCAGAAGTTCCTAATGGCAGGGCAGTAGTTTCTGATGGATTTGGCTGGTGTGTGGCTGTCAGTTAAGGATCTCTATATAAGTGGCTCTAGTACACAATAAAAAGGGCATTCCTGTTTTAAGGATTACCCGTGTCTCTCTCTGTGAGTCTTTGTGTGTTTCAATCTCCAGCCCCTTTCCTGGTTCATGAACTGTATGGTAGCACATAGAGCATAGTCGGGTGTGGTGCGCTACAATGATACTATGATTTTGAAGATTATTTAATATTCCCCGCTAAGACATTTCAACAACTTCTAAATGAGATGCACTGGGGGTTAACAACTGAACCTCATAGGTAACCTTTATATTGAAATAATTTACACATAAATTGTACATTTTATAATTATGTGAGAATATGTTAGACTATGTGTATTAGTATGATACACAAATGGTTTTTATTCCATTAGGTGAATTTGACCTTTTAAATTTTAATATTTTTGATGCCACTCTACTTGAAATTTCCATTTTTATGGCTAAATATCCAAAGTAAAATTCTGTTGTCATAAGTGGGAAAAGTCAAGTTAGAAGCAATTTTAAGGGAGTTACGTGATTTTATTTATGTTTACAAGAAAGTCATGGGCATAGAGTAGGTTGACAATTGTCATCACCATTTTTTGCTGAGACATTCTTGTCATTAGTTTTTTTTTTATGAGTCTTTGACTCTGAACACTAAGCTAGACCATGGGAAACTTAGACATGATGTTTTGTGCATTGGCAGGCTGAGGATCAAAACAATATGATTCTGCTGCAGAGCCAGGCATGACCCTACACCATGTGTAACCTGGGCTAGGGAAGTGGAAGAAGAAGGAACGGTGTGAGCTCCAGGTTAGTCTGAACTACAGAGTGAGACTGTCAAAAAAAAAAAACCCCAAAAAACAAAAAAAAAAAAAAACCAACAAAAAAACATCAAATTGGCTATATTGGCTATATTACTCCAAAGTCCATTTGTTTCCTGTCCACATTGCCTTATTAAGCCTGAGCAGGCATGCTAAGCACATTGTCTATGAATTCATCAGATCTGCACAACAAAATGAACCAATAAAAATAATTTTGAGGCCTCAGACCGGTATTGGGAGTGAGCTACACTCACAAGTCCTTACAGTTGAATTGAGTGATTCTTGCTCAGCTAAGAAGTGAAAGTCTGCCTAACCAAGTGCCTTGAACATTTCTCAGGGGCAGGCAGACATGTCAGCTCATTACATGCATAGTTCTGTCCACGCTCCATGTCCCCACAGCTGCTTCCATGACACAGTTGGCTCCAGTGGGCCAGGAAGCCCTGAAACTCCCATAGAAAACACCTGTTCCAAACATGCCTCTGGGCTAGGAACCGTTCCTGTATGTGCTGCAGATGGTAGGATGTTGAAGTAAAAGATAAACAAATGCCTCCCCATAACATGTTTGTCTCATGAGAGTCAACTTTTCTGACATAGAGTTTCTATTAGTTTTAGTCAACTTCTTTAGAGTTGCCTGGGAAGAGGAAGCCTCAATCAGGGTTTACTTCCAATGGATTAGCCTGTGGCTATGCTCTGGGACGTTTTCTTGATTAATTACTGATGTGCATGGGCCTAGCCCACTGTGGGTGGAGCCATTACTAGCAAGTTGGACTGGACTGTATAAGCAAAGTAGCTGCAAAGCCAGAGGAGGCAATCCCATGGGCAGTGTTCCTCCGTTGTCTATGTTTCAGGTCTTGCCTTGAGTCCCTGGCTTGGTTTTGTTCAACAGTGGACTACAACATGTAGACCAAATAAATTATTTCCTCTCTCAAGTTGATTATCGTAAGAGTTCCTTTTATCGGTCATAGTTAGGGTTACTATTGCTGTGATGAAACACCGTGACCAAAGCAACTTGAAGAGTGAAGAGTTTACTTGGCTTACACTTCCCACAGCATTGTTCCAGTACAGGACCTCAAACAGGGCAGGATCATGAAGACAGGAGCTTATAGGGGGCCATGGAGGGATGCTGCTTATTGGTTTACTGCCATGGATTGACTCAGTCTGCTTTCGTATAGAACCCAGGGGCAGCAGCCTAGGGATAGCACACTTACCATGGGCTAGTCCTTTCCCAGTCAATTACTAAGAAAATGTCTTACAGTTGGATCTTATGGAGGTATTTTCTCAATTGAGGTTCTCTCTTTTCAGAAGATTCCAACTTGTGTCAAGTTGACATAAAACTAGCCAGGACACACAGCAATAAGAAAGCGAAAAAGGACAGTATTTCTTATATTGATCATATGTTTATTCTTTATGTTATATCCTTACTAGATACCAGGCATTCTCTTCATATTTAACTTGGCCTGCAAATCCTTATCAAATGATCATATAGCTTCATCCACTGAAGAGGCAGGATATTATTTTCACTTACACTAACTCAATATAATCTCTGTCAGTACAACAGTTGTCAGATGGTTATGCCTGTAGGATAATAATTAGCCTGAGAAACAAGATTTCTAAATGCCAGTGCTGTTTATATAATTAAAGGGTGTGATTTCATTTTAAAGAAAATGTCTCAATGTCATACATGCCTGATTGTGAAAATGTGAAAATAATGTATCATGGCTCCTACAAGGTCATCAGAGTCTTCTGTTCCAATGAGAGAAGAAATAGGTATACACAATCGAGATGAATGATGTTTCATTTTCACCCAGAGACTGTGGTAATACTAACGCAAAGAAGCATCAAAAATCTCAAACAGTAGATAATTCTATTATAACATCATGGTACCAATTTGGAAATAAATTCTTGTATATTCTAAGAAAAAGGTCAATAATATAGGATGTTGTGAGGAAATTGCTCCATGGGTCTTAAAAAAGCATAGTTTTATCTGAAGTCAAAGCAGATAAAACCAGAAGACATTTTAAGTATCCTTACAAAGGTCAGGTACTCTCTATTTTTAGAAGAACCTAGTTCCGTCATCACAGCGACAGCTGAGAAAGTTGACTCAGGAGGTCGTATTTTCACATTTATCTTCTTTTTCTGAAGGAACCTAGCATCCAAAAATGATGTGACCTGCTTTTGAAGGGCTGTCTTAATGGTAACAGCTATTAATACACCTGAGTTTTGGAGTTCAGGGTCTATGTAGTACACTGGGTGTTAAATGTGCTTTTCCTTCTTGTCAATGGGTGGGTGGCTGTGCGGGGAACAGGAAAAACGTCACCCTCAAACCCCAGCTGCTGTTAAGCTTGAGGAACATTCAAGCTTAAAAGACATCTTCCCGCCAGTCTTGATTGGCTGTGGGGACCTGAGATGAGTATGATCTGAGGAGTCACCTCAAAGTGTCTCTTTTCAACCTGTGGGTTCACACCAGCCCGATTTGCACAGCAAGGTGCTTCTGTGCATTTGTATAAGAACTCAAGGGCATTTTACAGGATGGCTGCTGCTCAGTGTTTCTTCACCGTTTTCTACTCTAGGTAAAGTTATGGGTCTAGCTTTCAAGTCAATTGATTCATTGGCTATATCTAGGCAGAATTTTGCTCGCAAGTCTTAGATCTAAGCTGATTTGACAAGTCTGTTAAGTAATGGATGGGGCACATCCTATAACAGTGTGAATGTCTTAACCAGATCTTTGCTAAGAGGCTTTTTAGTTCCCTCTATGATAACTAGAGGAAACTTTAGAAAGTAAAAGCTGGTATTCACAAAATAGCTGCTAATGCTGAGTACACTGTGGCCAGTATAATATAGACTCTCACGGGGTCCATGGAGATCTAAGTATTTTGGAAGAAATTGATTTCAAAGAAGTATTGTAAAAGCACTTCATTCCTTGCAGATGTTCCTTCAATCCTGTGAGAACTCATTCCAGCAATGGAACCAGTATTTCCCAGTGCTAGCTTTCGTGATGGCCTCTACTAACTCCTGCATCAAACTGGCATGGTTGTGAATTTACACCCTTGCTAATCTGTAATCTCAGGAAATGCTGACTGTGTAGTTCAAACTTGAGTTTGAATATTAATTAAAATCCCTCATGTAAGTTGTATCAGAAATACGGCTTCATGAATTCATTTAGGGACAAGAAACTTGGGCATAACAGACCTAAAGAGAACTCTCAACAGAGGAATCTAAAATGGCTGAAAGACATTAAGGAAATGCTCAGTATCCTTAGCCATCAGAGAAATGCAAATCAAAACAACTCTGAGATTCCATCTTACACCTGTAAGAATGGGCAAGATCAAAAACACTGATGACAGCTTGTGTTGGAGAGGATGTGGAGTAAAGGGAACACTTTACTGCTGGTGTTGAGTAAAAACTGGTACAGTTGCTTTGGATTTCAGTATGGTGATTTCTCAGAAAATTAGGAAACAATGTACTTCAAGACACAGCTATACTACTTTAGGATAACCAAAGGATGCTCAATCATACCACAAAAATATGTGCTCAACTATGTTCATAGCAACATTGTTTGTCATAGCCAGAACCTGGAAACAACCTAAATGCCCCTCAACTAAAATGTGGACAGGAAAAATGTGACACTCGGCTGGGCGGTGGTGGCGCATGCCTTTAATCCCAGCACTTGGGAGGCAGAGGCAGGCATATCTCTGTGAGTGACACATTTACACAATGGAGTACTACATGGCAGAAAAAAATAATGTCATCTTGAAATATGCGGACAAATGTATGTATCTAGAAAAGATCATATTGAGTGAGGCAACCCAGACCCAGAAAGATAATAATCATATGTACTCACTCATAAGTGGTTTTTAGACATAAAGCGATAAAAAGGAAAAACAACAACAACAAAACAGACTAGAAATCACAATCCCAGAGAACCTGACAACAAAGAGGATCCAAAGAGAGACACACATACCACCATGTTAAGTTTTGTTTTCTACTGGATCCGAGTAATTTTAGGAAATTTTTAAGGTTTGAAGGCTATATCGGGGTGTATTACTATCCTTTTTTTGTTGTTCATCTGCTCCATTATCAGTTTCTGAGGAGACTGCCCTTTACGATGATGTTTTCCATCTTTGTCAAACACCAGTGGGTGGTACTTAGGAGGGGCCTTTCCATTTTCCTCTGTTGATTTGTCTGATCTTCTGTCAGTAGCTCAATGACTGTCATATAAGCCTGAAGATCAGATAATATGATTCTTTAGCTACCTTCTTTTCTGAATTTATTTCATCAATGTTTCCTTTTCTTCTACATGTGAATTTTAGAATTATGTTATCCATATCTTCAAAGAGCACTCTAGAATTTTTTATAAAAATTATATTAAACTGTTAAGATAATTATAAAATAAGGATATGTGAAGTGTTTATTTGGTTGAATCTTCCAACTCTTGATTGTGATATATCTCTTATTTGTCAAGATCCTGGTTTCCCTTATTAGATTTTTTTTAGCATAAAATTCTCATACTTGTTTTAGTAGACTTAGCTCTATGTGTTTTACTTAGTGCAATTAGATGCACTTATTGCATCGTGGGCATAATTTTAGTTTCCTGTTGCTGATTGTTTTCCTACAAGAAAGTAGGATCTTTTAATATGATCTCACATTCCATACTCTTGCCAATTTCATCAACCACATCTAGAAGTATTTCTGTAGTTATTTATGGGTTTTTGTTTGATTTTGTGAATGAAATCAAGTCACCCACAAATATGATTGGCTCCATTTCTCTTTATGACTTGTGTGATTTTTATTCCCTTGCCTCTCCTTTATAGAGCTTTAATTAAACAAAAACCATGCCTGTTTACTGAACCTTGAAATAAACTATACACATTCACTTAATAGGACCAGAAAGGTGAAAATTATTGTGTAACTTTTCCTAATGAGTAATAACATAGGCAAGAGTCAAACACATATATTGAACTTAGCATTATTCTATGCTGTCTATATAATTGTTAAAAAACAAGTATAAAGAAAAGCATCCAAAGGCAGTTATTTTGAAGAAATTGAAAAGGTAGGTTTTACATTTGAAGTGTCCACAAGAAACATAGGTATATGATACCAAAATTTCTGTTGAAGTGACCAAAGAAGCAGATTCAAGGATAGAGTGGACAACCAAAAGAAATGGTAAGAAATACAATCAGGAAAATGATTCTAGCAGATTTCTCATGTATAACTGTGTACTCTGCAACATGAAACTAAAGATGTGTGACATCTTTTAACTGCAACAGAAACAAAATCAGGTCTCTGTTTCCTAGCTCCAACTGTTCAAGAGGAAGTGGCATCTCAGGCATGCTTGTGGTGACTGCTCACCTTGAGTAGACCAAAGACTGAGAAGGGTAATGAAAGATATTTTAAAAGGTGAATCCCTGAGCTCCAGCACTTGCCTTGAGGAGCCTTGAACTGGTGTACACGTCTGTTTGAAAGGGATAGTTCTCAACTTCATCGTCAGTCAAAGACGAAAGCGTGTTTGCCAGTGGCTTCTCCATTAGCTTGCAGGATCTCCATCTATTTTCTATGTGACTGGCTACTCTACACTCTCTAAATACTCAGCAGAAGTCCTGTCTAAACTACCCTCTCAGATTCAAACACTATGGTCTCTGAGAACTTTGATGCTTTTGTCTCTCATTTTAGAATGATGCTTCAGAATATCCCCTCATTTACATCTCAGAAACCTTCCCTGGACTCACTTCCACGGGGGTCAGGATAGGGAAAACAACTTCCAACACCAGGTCTTAATGTTTCTTCTGATTTAACTTGTTATATAAGAAATCTCATCAAGACCTCCATGGGATGGATGTAGAAGACAGTGACAATTTCTCCAAACCTAGGAAGACACAGCAGAAGTGCCCTTGCCAGGATGCGGGCTCTAGACAATGAGAGATGGCTCTTTGGCTGGGACTCTTCTAGTTTTTCCACAGCGCCGTTGGTGCAGTTCTGAATCCTGAAAGACTGTGACATCACCCCCACCCCAACCCTCATCCCCGTTCCTGCAGGCTGGTAGCAGAAAAGCAAGTTATTGTAGAGTCTGTTTAGAGTTTTACTTCAAGATTAAAAGCCATAAATCTGAAAATGAATCCCAGGAAGGAACTTGGCTGACTATAAACTCTCCGCTTTCACCAAAGGGTCCATTTGAGCAAACTCACATAGTTCATGGTGACGTTTTCACAATGGCTTGCTGGTAGGCATGCATAAATAAAACCCCTGATGTAGTTCAGTTTTGTTTTAATACATTTTCATTGTCTTCATTACAAGTCAGTGGTGGGGTGGAGTTTATCGCAATTAAGAATCAAAGATTTCTGTCTCAGTCATTTAATTAGAAAAGTATGAATGACAGAATACCAAAAACAAAGCAAAATCTTAATTCTCATCCCAATAATTGACACGGGACTAATAAGTCACTGATAGGTCGGAGACGGAGAGTTCTTACTCCAGTCCAGGCTTCTGTACCCAATCAGAGCTCACATATAAGATCCCATCCCTTCACCCTTACTTGTCTGTGCTAGAGTTATCTCAGTCTGAGACATTCCAATCTGAGCCCCTCATCCTACTTCTTCCTCACAAAGCTTTCAGAGAATAGCAACACTGTCTTTCCAGCTAACTGGCCACTCACCCCTTCACAGCTGTTTAGACTAAGAACTGGGTGGCTTTGGGACTGAGAAAGCCCTATGCCTTGGGTTCCTAATAACACAAACTGAACTAAATGAAAATAGTTACACATAACTTAAGAAATCACCAACTCACCTCTATCTAGGGATTAACCACTTCACCCCAATTGAATACTTATGTTTTCTTATTCCTCAGGTAATTCCTGGAAGTTTCACTTAAATCTTCACTCCATGAATTTCTAATCTGTTTGTCAAATGATACCATGTACTTCATGAATTTCTTCTTGATACATTTTCTTTTTTAACTTATTTCTAAATACATTTTAATTGAAATATGATTGCTTGTTACATTTTGATATGTTTTATATGGTGTATCTTTTGGCATACCTCATGTTCAGTGTTCTAGGAATCTCTACTCAATTTGCCATCAAAATAGAATTATGTTAATGTGGAAAGTGACATATGCTGTGAATATGTCCTATTGCCACTGGTTAATAAAGAAGCTGCTTTCTGCCAATGGCTTAACAGAATATAGCCAGGCTGGAAGAGATATAAATAAAGAGAGTAGGCAGAGTCAGGGAGGTGATGTGAGAAGGTGATGTATGCTGTGAGTATGCTTTATTGCCATTGGTTAATAAAGAAGCTGCTTTCAGGTAATGGCTTAACAGAGTAAAGCCAAGTTGGAAGAGATATACATATACACAGTTGGCAAAGTCAGGTAGAAGCCATGTTGCCCTGCCAGAGAGAAATGCCAGATGGAACTTTACCCAGTAAGCCACAACCATGTGGCAATATGCAGATTAATGGAGATGGGTTTAAGATATAAAAGCAAGCTAGAAATATGGTTAAGCTATTGGTCAAACAGTATTGCAAATAATATGGTTTCTGTGTGATTATTTCATGGTCTGGGCAGCCAGAAACAAACAAGCAGCTTCTCCCAACATTATGTGCTGATTTTTATTAATTCTTTGAGAATTTTGTAATGTATATTGATCATATTCACCTACTCCCCTAACTCCTCCCAGTTTCACCCCACCTCCAGACCTATCTGTGCTAGTTTGATTTCTATTGCTGTGATTAAAAAATATGACCAAAAGCAACTCAGAAAGGGCTTATTTCTTCTTACAGTTGTATGTACGACATGAAGGAAAATCATGCAGAAACTCAAGTCAGGAACCTGGAGACAGGAACTAAAGTATAGGCCAAGTAGGGATCCTGCTTACAGCTTGCTCTCCAGGATTTTCTCCAATTATACACCCCAGTATCACTTAGCCAGAGTGGCACCACCCATAGTGGGTTGGGTCCTCTTATATCAATCATCAATCAAGAAATACCTCACAGACTTGTGCATATACCAATTTGATGTCATCATTACTCAATTGAGATATTGTCTTCCTAGATATGTCTAGATTTGTGTCAAGTTGACAAAAATGGATCAACTTACCACCAAACTTTCTGTTCTCTTGTTTAAAAAACCCATCAAGGCCAGTTTGTGATATATTCTTTAGTTTGTAGGCAACCACAAAAACAAGTTTTATCTCCCAGGGGCCATACTTTTAAAGAACATTGCCTCTCCTCCCAGGGCCATCAGTTTCTAATAGCTGCCCCACTAGGAATAGGACTTTATGCCCACCTCTCCTCTCCTCTCCCTGCTCGTATTTTGCCTGACTTGATCTTGCCTAAGTCTTGTGCATGTTGTCTCAACTGCTGTGAATTATTGTTTCCTTATGGTTGTCCACTGTCTCTGACTCTTACACTTAATCTGTTTTTCTGCAGTGATTCCTGAACCTTGGGAGGAAGAATGTAAGAATGTAGTGTATACAGTTCATTTGAAGCTGGACTTTTGCAGTCTCTTCTTCCTTGCACTTTGGTCAGTGGTAGATCGCTGTATTCACGGCCACCCAATGCAGAAAGATGCTTTTCTGACAAGGGTTGATACATGTACTAATCACAAGTAGAATGGGTATAACAATAAGTCATTAAGAATTAGTTTAGCATTGTGACCATCTAACATAATAATAGTACTAAGTTCTCCTCTAGGGCCCATGGCCTGCTTAAGTACAGAATTGTGGTCCAACTGACAACACCAAGAATGTCAGCCACATTATGAATTGGAACTTAAATCAAATTAGATATTGGCTAGTTACTCCCATGACATCTTTACTGCTGTTGCACCAATGGACATCTCTTGCCCAGTTGGTTCCTACTGTAGTTTGCTAGGTCCACAGATGTTTATGAGTAATGATTATTTTTCTTCTCTGGGAGCACACACGACATGCTCTATGGAAGCTATTCATCAGGAATAAAGCTTCCAGATCAGTGCCTGATTAACTTTTTCATTTTGTATGACTCAGTTATGTGGTATCTTCAGTGTTAGTGTCTTACTGTCAAGATCATTGATAATAACCTGTGATATCTGTGGAACAATGTGTTCACATTGGCCAACAACTTCCCCAAAGTTACCTACTTCTATCACTGGACTTTTTGTTAGCCCATGGTATCTGGTAAGGGCACTGTTGTCTTATTACATAGTAACTGCATTAATTAATAATAATTAATTACCAATTTAATTAATTAAATTCTTTCTATACATCTATCATTGATACTTATTACTTGCAATATTGTGAATTTCTATCAAGTTGCCTTGATGTTACTCTTGCTCCTGAACATTCTATCCTCAACCAACAACCTAAGGAATCAATATATTCCTAGAAGTGAAGCTCTTCTCTCCTCTACACTAAATCCTTGGTCTCCTGTCTTTACTCAGATTAAAAGCCAAGATCCAATAGCCTAGAAATCTTCACCTTCTTTGTCCATCCTTAGACCTCACATCTTTCAATCCTCCCCCTTGCTTACAACCTGTGCTGAGCAAAGTTTCCTTGTTTTCTAGAACATTGAAAACACATTGAGACTTGTGGTCTTGTTGAGTGGCTCTACTCTCTCTCTGCTGGGACGAGAGATGTGTAACCCGAGCAGAGAATAATTGAACCAGTCAGTGTCTATAACTCCAAAACATCATGTAACCAACTGCTTCATAGACCGCAGTTTAATTCAATATTACTTTTACTCCTAAGGCTGACCTGTAATATTCCATGTAAAATCACCACCCTTCCCAACATACCCAATCCCTGTATTTACTTTGTGATATTTTTTCTTTTTGCATATAACTTACTACCTTTGAACATAGCAGAGATTTATTTATGGCTTTTATATTTTTCCTCTATCTACCCAGAGTATGAATTCTATAAGAAAGAGATTTTTAAAAATATATTTTAGGCACTGAGTTAGCCAATGTATCCAGAAGCTTGGTAAATATGGTCCCGATGCTATACAAATATTTTGTTGAATGTCATTGTGCTCAAGGTACCAGGTCTCCAATATGTAAAATACCAGCTTTAAGTAGATGAGGTGGCAATCATTGTCAACATCATTTTGTTATTATTAACCCCACTTCAAATTGATAACTGCATTTAATAAATGAAATATTAACATACAATGCAGCCCTTATGGAATTTCATCAAAACTAAGCATTGATGTGGGAGTCCCCTCTGTGCTGTGATTAACATAAAAGAATAAAGAAACTGCTTTGGTTTGTTGATAGGGCAGAACTTATGTAGGTGGGAAAAGATGGAACAGAATGCTGGGAGAAGAAAGGCAGGGAGAGACACCATGAATCCGCCAGAGACAAACGCTGGGAATTTTACCCAGTAAGCCACTACCACATGACAATACACAGATTAATAGAAATGTGTTAAATTACTATAAGAGTTACCCAATAAGAAACTAGAGCTAATAGGCCAAGCAGTGATTTAATTGATACAGTTTCTATGTGGTTATTTCGGGGCTAAGCTAGCTGGGTAGCCAGAATGAACAAGCAGGCCCTTCTTGCAACAAAGCACTTTTAAATTGCTTCTATAGGTCATTCCTGACAGCAAAGCAGGGGTACCCATATAGAAGAGGATTTTGTGATTTCTGTTTCAATTTTAATTTTTTATCCTGAAAATTTTTCAACGTGCATTTTCTGCATGGGTCATGGCTATGTTTAGGTAACTGACATTGTTAAATACATGGGATATGATGAGATATTGCTGTCCCCCACTTAGATGCTTCCCAGGCATGGCTGAGTCCAGCAGTTTAAATAAACCTTGATTGATGATGTTGGCCATGAGTAGAGAAAGAAGCCAGCTCTAAAAGAATACTTCCAATTAATGGACAAACGTTTCCAGCTCTAATAAAACTTGCATTTGTGTCTTTTAAAATTATTCATTTCCTTCATATCTTATGTTAAGAAAGTTAAAGTTTGCCTTTCTGAATGCACTGTGGGATTTTGGTTGCATTCTGTAACATAATCATTTAGTCATAGTCTGAAATGCTTCCAATCCATATAAATACTCTCAACAGCAAAAAAAAAAAGAAGAAGAAAAAAGAAAAAAACAGTATTTCTATTTTTATATTTTTATTTCTGATTTTTATATCTGATGATTTCATGCATATACACAACCCCTGTCCACATCTCTTCTCTCCTTTCTACCCTTGTTGACCTTCTTCATCTTCCCAAACATTTCCCCTCTACTACCTTCATGCCTGCCTCTCTCTGTGGGCTTGTGGGTGTGTGTGTGTGTGTGAGTACAAATCTTATCTTGCACAGGTAGGCACAGCTACCTTGTGCTCATGATTGCTACAACCAACCCATGTCCATAAGACAGCATTTTGTATCATTTCTCCTATGTACCAAGTCATACGATCTTTCTTCCTCCTCTTCCATGTCGTTCCCTGGGCCTTGGAGCAGATGCTATAAATGCCCTGCTCCGGGCTGGGTACTCAACAGTCACTCATTCTTTTCACGTCAGCCAGTTGTGAATCTGCATTAATCGCTGCAAAGAGCAGCTTCCCTGGCTGCAGCTGAGAGCAGCGCTGGTCTACAAATAAAGATGTTGAGTATTTGCAAAGCCAGTTTGATTGCATGCTTATCTAGTAAAACATCAGTATTGAGAAGCTAATGTTTCAAATCCTTAAAAAGGTAACTCTCTTTAAAATTAAATAAAGAAATAAAAATATATATGAAATCTCAATTAAAAATGATCAGCGTTTTGGATCATCTAAACATTAGCTCCTCGGATGTGTATCTTTAACTTATAGCTCTATTTGCCCATTGCCTTCAAGTTACAAAAGAGAATTTATTAATACTTAATTCAGATTATTTGGACCATTTTTTTTTATCAGTTTTCATTTTTATCAACTTTCATGTTCAAGTTCTCCCATAGATATAAAATCTAACAATAATGCAATAAACATGTGGAATAAACTTGATTTTCTTTATACCAAAGTTGGTTTCCTTGTTAGGCACTGTAAGCACTAATTAATAACTATTGAATGAAAGCCAAATAAGACTAGATTTAATTGATGTTTTTTTGCTTGTTACCAACCAAGATTACAATATGTTTAGCTATTATAACATGGATGGTGCAGCATGAATTAAGTAATAACAATTAATCATAATCTTCATTTTGTTGCATGTATTGTGAGTTTAGCTTGACTTTTACAACCAAAGAAAACCACAGGGTTTACAGGTCAAAATCTTGGCAACAGGTCATTTGAAAGCATCAGTAACATATATCAGCTTTTTACATGTACTCTTACAGCTACAGTTTTAAGTGATGGCCTGTGAGCTCAGGAATATGCAATAATGAAAATTCAATGTCATTATAAATTCACTTCAGTTCGCACTTTTGTTTGGCTATGTTGTTAATGCTGGTCTTTTAGAAAGAAGTGATGGCTGGACAATGTTAATCTCTAACTATTGAGATATCAGAACACCATGTTTTCAAGCTTTCGTTTTTATTAATATTCAAAAATACTACTCTGAAAACTACTAAGCATAAATAAGAAGATCAAATGTCCTGAGAAAAGGGACTAATATTTGCCAAATACCTCAAAAGTGCCAGATATACTTCAGAACTTCCTGTTCTTATGAATATTTAGATAATCATTCTCAAGGAAGATCATATTTGGCAGAAGAAACTTGTATCATAGGAAATTAATTATAGAGAAAGGTGATTTTCTAAAACCTCTCCAGACTTTGTAATTTCACTTTTGGCTTCTCTCTTTTATTTCACAATTCTAGGTAAAGTAAAAGAAAATAAAAAAGCTTATGTGGTCTATTTCATCTTTGCCACAGTATAATAAAAATCTGATATCCTGACTCATTTTTTATCTTTCCTGAGATACAATTGGAGTAGGCTCTTCTGGTAAAAAGATACATATTTTGTTTTTAAAAGCATTATTACTTAGAGAACCTTCAGATATCAAGTGGATATAGTTAAAGAGAAAAAATCAGGCTGAAGTGGCTGGCTGACGTGATTGTGTTGACTTACGAGGACCTTGATTCAGATATGTCCTTGGTATTGCTATAGCAACATAAAGCCTGTACTGCAGCAACATAAAGCCAGTGCTCTCAACTACGAATGTGTGAATTTGTGTTCACTTATTTTCATGGCTAACGACAATAACCAAGCAGAACCATCCATAAAATTCAGCCTTGGAGGGTGCGAGAGTTGAAGGTAGAAGACACTAAAGTTAGAAGCTTCATGTCAGAGATGAAAAAATGGGCAGTCACAGAAGAAAAATGATTTGGCTCTAGCTGCTTTGGGAAGGCTGGGGCAGGATAAGTGCAACATAATTCACCTCCAGGAGAAAGGATCCCTTAGAGAACTGTGGATGCCTGGAGCCACTTCTACACCTGGCATTTTATGAGCATAATCATTCACCGTGATGCCATGACCACATTGGGATGTTTTGTAAATAAGCACTTTATTTTGAGCAATGTCAGGAACTGTGATGATGCAAATGTTATCCAGGAAGCAGGATGCTGCCTCCAGCTCACCAGGACATTTGTCACTTCCTTTAGAATGGTAGGTAACCCAAAAGGAGCTCAATTATTCTTTCCTGCTCCCATCCTACTGTCTTGTGAGTCACTTATAAGAGCCGATCCTGATTCAAAATGACTTCCCTACGTATGCTACCTGTTGTCTTATCTAGCAGTTAAGAGTGGAAACACAGTATGTAGATGTACCGGCCAGGGATGCAGCACTCTGCAGGCTGCTCTTCAACATCAATAGCTTGTTCCCTGCCCTGTCATCCAATATAACTCCTCGGACAAGTTCTCACCACCTCTGCTGTTTAAGCCCTCTCCTCTTGACTTCCCCTTAGCTTTAGTGATTTGCAGCAAGCACAGGCATAGGATATTCCTCAGTCAATGCTTAGTTCTCCTCCCCTTTTGTACTTTTCCTAGGTCTGGTATGTTACAATCATCCTCAGTTTCTCAGAAGGACCAGGAGCTTCTGCTTGTTTAAAGTGCTTCTTCATTCATTCTCTCTCCTTCACAAGTTGTGTTTTATCTCATCTTTCCTGACACCACTCCTTACAAACTGGTAACATAGGATGCAGCCTCCCATGCCATTCGGGGCGCTGTTTCAGGCATTTAAAGTTCTGGAACAAACCTGGCCTCAGCACCTAGGTTTTTTGTTTGTTTGTTTGTTGTTGTTTTTCTTTGCTGTTGTTGATATTGCTGTTATTGTTGGTTGTTGTTGCAGTTGTTGTTTGTGAAATGCTTTTGTTACACTATTTTGCTCTTACCTCTTGGTAACTCTACAATATAACTGATATCGCCATTATTCTACACAGAGAAACCAGAATCAGAGCAGCAGAGTCTTACTAAGACTAAATAACAGCAAATGAATAAAACTAGGGTTCCAACTCAAAGTTGTCTCATTTAGAAACCAAACTGTTCCTCTTTGACCTAGATACATAACATTTAATCTATCCAAAGAACTTTCCCAGTACCTGTAACTGAAAGAATGGCCATTTAGGGGTTTGAGGCACAGAAAGTTCAGCAAAGGACATCTTTAGACTCAAATGGCTCTTTACATGCACCGACTACAGTGTGCCTGTTCTACTCCTGTCTGAAGCTGAGTCTCCTTCTCCAGGGAGACCCAGCTTTCCAACTTTATAGTTATCGTCACACTGCAGGCCAGCTTTAATTAATCCTGACTCCCACACACTCGATGAAAACTGACCTCCACTCTGCCCACAGGCAGAGGCCTGCAGGTCACTGCAAAGTGATCCAGGCTCTTTTTTACGAGTGTGCTGCACACTTGAGTTTTAACTAGACTTCCAGTAAAGCAAATGAGAGTCCTAGGTAATACTTTCTTCACATCCTGTGCAGATCCTTTGGCATCAGGAAAGCCTTACCTGTGTTGCAAGAAACCATTTTGACACGGATCTAGAGATCATTAGCCAATTTTGTGCTCATGCCACCTAAAGTCTATCATTTATTCTATCCATGGCCTATGTTTCACTCCAGTTACTTCAATGCCAAGGACATTGTAATAAGTCTGTGTTGATCTATGTGGGCATTTATAAAAATCATTTTAAAAACAGTGGCATATAGTTAGAGTTTTTATTACTCTATTTCTTATTACCCCAAAATTGAAATGTCTGATAGCACCTCCCTGTAGCAAATTACTTGGATGTGTACCAGAAAGTTCTGTTGCCTTTGGTCTTTGCTAAAACAAGGGTATGGTCTTCCAATTTTAGATAAGTCTAGAAACACATCACTCATTTCAAAAACAGATAAGAGAATAAAGAGCAAAGAAATATTCCTTATTTCAGAACATTGGGTATCTATAATGCCAAACTAGATGGGCACAGGAAAGTCATAACTTGGTTATTGCAAGGTCAAATTAAGCTGAATGAAGAAGACTATGGAAGTTACCTCAATAGCTTTGTTTTCTTGAAACAAAAGAAGCAAAACAAAATAAACAAAACAGGGATTTATTCTTGGTGCTTAAACATGCTCACTTTGAAAGTGGGCATCCTGTTGAACATGCTCAGCTAAAGAGTACACCTGTAAGCATATTCCATTTAAGGCCATAGTTCAGGAAGGAATGATGGTAGACCCATTTCAGGACACGTGGGGCTCAAAATAATGGATCATATATTTGAAAATTTAAATGTCAGAGAAGACATTTTTGGGCATGCTCAGTTTGCAATAGAAAGATGAAAGACAAGAGTAGCTCTTGGCATGGTCAGATTTTTTCCAAAACATTTTAGCTGAAATAAAGAAAAATGAACTATGGATTAGTATGGAAGTTTTCTTTTAAAGGCAATACGTTGCTTAGCAGCTAACATAACTACAGGACTGAAGGTGGTGGCCAAGTGTAGTGAAACATACATCAGAGGCAGGGAGCAAGCCTCCTGTTATTGCAGATGGAGGGAAAGAGCCTGACTTCCCCTGGAGCAGTGAGACCATCCATGAGCCCTGCTTGAAGTCTGAAGGGAGAGAGAGGGACAAGGCTGTAAGAAAAGATGGAACAGGGCAACTTAGAACAAGAAGAAGGCTGGTGGCAGGGTGGAGCAGTGGTGGGCGCTGTGCAGCCATCAAGTGTGATTATACAAATATTTGAGCTTGATCTAAGAACCACTCATTCGAACTCAAGATCAACTCCTTAAATGCTCAGGTTATCCTCACAAACAATGTGCCAATGGACCAAAGTCAAAGGCTCTCTCCACTCTAGCTGCCCCCAGTTCTACCCTCCTGAAGAGAGCTGGAGGGAGAAATTTCACGTCCAGATGCCAGAAACAAAATTCAGTATTTCAAGAGTCAAGAAACACAGCAAGAAAAAACAAAGGTACCCGTAAGTCTGAATCGAAGTGATGTAATTTAATTTCCAACAATTTAAGCCTTTAAACTAACAGTTTCTCATAAAACCTGATAAGTTAAAATGAACCAGAGAGTCTTGGAAGCAAAAGCTCAGAAAAAGGTTCAAAGATGATAGAGAACAGGAGATGAAGAAAGATCTGTGATTTTCCACATGAATTACAGATTACGAGTTTCTGAGAGATTACCTAAAACCTGTCCAAAGAGATGCTATCTGGTGCCTTTTCCCAATGAGACAGGGATCGACCCATCATGTGATACATTCAAAATGTCTAGTTTTTCTTTGACAATTTAGATTTATTTCTTTGGTTATAGTGTCTATGATTTAATGTATATTATTTTGTTGCTACTCAGTTACTGATATTGGTGCTGTGCACTTAACAATTTTCAAGGTGATTTCTGTTTTTCTGCATCTGGATTTTTTTTCAATTTTGACTTAGTTTTAATTTCCAAATAGATTTTATTGCGTTTAAGAAATCAGATTGAGTCCATGTCATATTGAACTCTTTAGTCTTCTTAAGAATATTAATATTTATTGTCTATTGTCTGTATAATCTTTTAGTGTTTCCTATGTTTATAAAGTTTTATTTTGTTTCAGGAATAGAACGTAAGAAGTCTTCTCTTTTCATTTTGCTCTACTTAGCCTTCAGGGAGGATGATTAAGAGTTGTAATTAATTTTATCTAGAACAGGAAGAATAAATTGAGAATCAGTTGCAGAGGAATTGGTATTATTGCCAGTAGAGAGTACTTCCAAGACAGAAGAGCCACCATCATGACTACCCACCATGGAGTCACTGAGGAGTAGGGCCAGATGAGAAAGGAAAGGCTGCCCAGTAGCCCCTGATCTTATCACAAGCTTTTTGGCTACCTCCTAGAAGCAGCTGAATTACATATATATATATATACATATATGTACATATATGTATATATACATATATATATTAGGTTCATATATATATGTATGAACCTAATTTGCACCCATTAAGTTGTTTTTTTTTTTTTAAAAAAAAAGACATGTTATACCAAGGCAAGCAAAAAGCCTTGGTATTCTTTCTCTTTCTCCCCTTCTATTCTTTCTATTGAACAGATTTTTTTCTCACATAATGTGTCCTAATTACAGTTTCCCCTCCCTCTACTCTTCCCAGTTCCTTCCAACCTCTCCTTCCATTCTGATCCACCCCCTCTCTGTCACTCACTGGAAAACAGTCTCGAGGGATAATAATAAAATGTAACAAAATAAAATATAATAAGATAAAGCAATCACTATGACATCCAAGTTGGATAAGAGAAACAGAAGAGAGAAGGCACAAGTATCAATGACTGACTTGTTTGTACATCCAGGAATCCCATAAAACCACTAAAAGGGAAATCATAATGTATATGCAGAGTACCTGTCTGGTGCAGAGTGGGCAAGCTCTGTGCGTGATGCCAGATTTCTGTCAGCTCATGAGCTTTGATTATGTTGATTATATTGATTCAGAGTACCTTGTTTCCTTGATGACCTCCATCCCCTCTGGTTCTTACATTCTTTCTGCCTCTTTTCTTCTAGGATTCCTGATCCCTTAGGGGAGGGACTTGATAAAGAAAACCCATTTAGGTTTGAGTGTTCCAAGGTCTCTGAGTCTCTGTGTAATGTCTGGCTGTGGGACTCTCTGCATTTATTTCCATCTGGTGTAGGAGAAAGTTTCTCTGACGATGGCTGAACAAGGCACTGATCTATGAATATGGCAGAATGTCATTAGGAATTATTTTATTGCTACCTTTTGTTCCCAGAATAGTAGTGTTTGGTTTTATCCTATGTCCATGAGCTATCTAGTCTCTGGTTCTTAGTCACCTAAGCAATGTTTTGTATGGGTTCCATCTCATGGAATGTGCCTAAAGTCAGATATTGGTTGGTTACTCCTATAACTTTGTGCCACCATTGGCCTAGCATATGTTGTAATCAGGACATCATTGTACATCAAAGGGTTTGTGCCTGGCCTGGTGTTTACATTTCTCTTTTGGTAGCATGCAGAGTACCTTCCTGTACCAAAGATGCTAAAATGTAGGAATGAAGGCTCTATGTGGATACCAGATCAACATCTCCATGTTCATTGAATTATATATGTGTTATCTTCAGCAATGGGGCCTTGCTGTCATTTTGTGGAGAAAAAAAACTATAGTCTTGGCAACAGCCAGGGTTGTTTTGGGGATTTTCATGGGACCTTTTTGCCCATTAACTCAGTTAGATGTAAGGCAATCCCTATATTGGAAGCTTTGCTGGTGACAAGAGATAGCCAGATGGGACTGTGTTTCCCCCGTTATTTGGCAATTTTATTTAGAATGCCTTATTTATATGTATATTTTAGGAAGCCTCTGCTGTATTGTTTTCACAATACTCCTCAAATGGCCCTTAATTTCAGTTGTCTCTCCATGTATTCTCCCCTTCACCCCCATTTCCCCTTCCTCTGCTCGCCTGAGTCTCCCATTCCAGATTCCCCCCATCCATCCACAACTGTCTATTCTATTTCCCTTTCCTAACAAGAGCAATCTGTTCCCCCATTGTCACCTTCTCTGGACATATTCTCTGTAATTCTATAGCTTTTAGTCTGGTTATCATTGAATTAATAGCTAATATCCACATATGAGTGAATACATATCGTATTTGTCTAGGAAACCTCACACAGGCTAATTTTTTTCTAGTTCCCTATATTTACTTGTGAATTTCATGATGTCATTTCTTTTGGTGGCTGAGTAATATTCCATTGTATAAATGTACCACATTTTCTTTATCCATTCTTCTGTGGAGGGGCATCTAGGTTGTTTCCAATTTCTGGATTGTATGAATAGGATAGCAGTGAACATAGTTGAGCAAGTGTCTTTGTCAGAGGATGAAGCATCCTTTGAGTATGTGTCCAAGAGCAGTATAGCCCAAGAGGGAAGTAGCTGGATGCTGATGGTGAACTGATTTAGGAAACAAACACAGCCTCTCTCTTTGGCAGCCTATGATATAAACTACAGGACTTTCTGACCCTCAGAATGTATTAAAGTCATTATGATCCCAAAAGAAAATCCTTGCATCCAGTTTTGTTTTGTTTGCTCTCTCAAAGCTGACACAAATGCACTGGAATGTGTTTCAGTTTGTAAATATATTGTTACAGGTAGGTTTTATCATAAAATCCACCCAGAATTCAACTGGCATTTAGATTCACAATTGAATACAATGGCTTAGCATTTTTCCTTAATTTTTAGAAACTTCTCCATTCATTTAAAAGTATACCAGAAAATCTTGATAGGTACAATGTACTCATCACCTTAGACACATAAAGTTTTCTCTATGGACATTGTTTATCAGATTTTTTTTCGTCTCAAAATCTATACTGAAGTAAAAATGGGATCCTGAAATCTATGGAAATACAAATTGAATATTATGCTCAATGAAATTAATCAGACACAGCAAAATGAATATTGCATATTCTCACTTCACATGGAACTATGGTGGTTTGAATAAGAAAAAACCCTCATGAGCTCATATATTTGAATGCTTGGTCACAAAGTACCGGAACTGATTGGGAAGGATTAAGGGGTGTGGCCTTGTTAGAGTAGATGTGGCTTCTAAGCACCCCATCTCACCTTCAATCCCTTTTCACCCCTTCCTCTGCTGACTGAATACGAGAATATAAAGCTCTCAGCTACTGTTGCAGCATAATAACTGTTTCCTTCCTGCTGTGATGATTATAGAATAACCCTCCAACCTGTAAATGAGCCCCTAACTAAATGCTTTTATTTATAAAGCTTGCCTTAGTTGTAGGGTCTATTTACAACAGCAGAAGTAAGTAACACGGGAAGCTAAACTATAGATCTCATAGACTCAGAATAGAATAGTAGGTACTAGAAACTGGGACTGATTGGGCAGAGAGAGAATGGCAGAGGCACTCGGTTACATACATAGAACAATGTCAATGTTTTGCAGCATAGGATAACCATGGTTAACAGCAGTTACATATGAACTTCAGAAAAGCTAGTAGAAGAAGTTTTTAAATGATTTTTAATTTATCTAAATTGAGACAGGTTCTCACATAGCTCAAACTGGTCTCAAACTCTCTGTGTAGCTGAGATTGACCTTGAACTTCTCATCATTCTGTTTCCAACTTGTGAAAGCTGGGATTATAGGCACATGTCCCTACTCTGGTTTGGGAAATAAACTCAGCATTTCATTCCTATTAATAGGCATTCTATTCGTGGAGCCATATTTCCAACTCTAATTTTAAGGTTTTTAGCACAAGAAAGTGGCAAATATGGTTCAACATACACAAATCTATCAATGTAATCCACCATATAAATAAACTGAAAGAAAAAAACCATATGATCATTTCATTAGATGCTGAAAAAACATTCGACAAAATTCAACACCCCTTTATGATAAAGGTCTTGGAGAGATTAGGGATACAAGGGTCATACCTAAATATAATAAAAGC
>NC_022030.1:51810296-51816163 GCF_000317375.1 Microtus ochrogaster | reverse complement strand
TATCCTGAGTGAGGTAAGCCAGACCCAAAAAGAGGAACATGGGATGTACTCACTCATATTTGGTTTCTAGCCATAAATAAAGGACATTGAGCTTATAATTCGTGATCCTAGAAAAGCTAAACAAGAAGGTGAATCCAAAGACAAACATATAGGCATCCTCTTGAATATTAACCTTCATCAGGCAATGAAAGGAGACAGAGACAGAGACCCACATTGGAGCACCGGACAGAACTCTCAAGGTCCAAATCAGGAGCAGAAGGAGAGAGAGCACAAGCAAGGAACTCAGGACCGCGAGGGGTGCACCTACACACTGAGACAATGGGGATGTTCTATCAGGAACTCACCAAGGCCAGGTGGCCTTGGTCTGAAAAAGCATGGGATGAAACCGAACTTGCTGAACATAGCGGACAGTGAGGACTACTGAGAACCCCAGAACAATGGCAATGGGTTTTTGATCTACTGCGTGTACTGGCTTTGGGGGAGCCTAGGCAGTTTGGATGCTCACCTTAATAAACCTGGATGGAGGTGGGCGGTCCTTGGACTTTCCACAGGTCAGGGAACCCTGATTGATCTTTGGGCTGATGAGGGAGGGGGACTTGATCGGGGGAGAGGGAGGGAAATGGGAGGCGTTGGTGGGGAGGAGGCAGAAATCCTTAATAAATAAATAAAATTAAAAAAAAAGAAAGTGGCAAATACTTAAAGTGATGGATATGCCAGTATTCTTATTCAATCATGGCACATTGTATATGTATTGGTATAACACGTTGTACCCAGTTAATGTATAGGACTTTATGTATATTTAGTAATTTTTTTTTATTTCACACCAAGAAGGGAGTGAGAACGTAAATAAAAAAGCAAGGACTATAATACTTCAAAGTATCCAGCATTATCATATTGTATTAGCACTATTATAATGCGAAATTCCTTAGAACATCACCCTATGCCTATACAATTTACAATTTAGTCTATGTGTTTATTATTAAGCTTCATGGAAATGACATGATGGCTTCTACAGAGAGGTCATAAAATAAACACTGCCCATCAATCCTTTGTCCTCTTCCTAATGAGCACCATTTTCTGAAATTGTGTTTTGTTATATTTTCATTGGAGGCAGAATAGGGATTTAACGATGCTGCTAGTGCCAATTTGCGATCCACCATTTGCTATGAAGGCTGTGAAACTTGCATTTAGTTTTTCTTTATGGCAGCTCCAGCAATGCTATTCTTCTTTGGTTTAGAGCCTATTGCAACTGAACTGAGGGACAGTTTTCCTGACTGTTGCATTTCAGGAAAATGTTGTTTTAGTAGGGTTGCAGACTAAGGAACCACCCTATAACAATACAGCAGTGCCTCTGAGAAAGTCTAGCGGAGAGGGGATGTGCCAAGAATCTTTAACACCTCTCTTTTTATCACAGTGACAAAAGCTCTTACTTGGGAGTAAATTTTAAATTTTAAAAATATTTCACAATCTTTGATTTCACGTGCACAGACAGACAATGGAAGAGATGAAGAATGAGGTTGCTGAAAGCCGACACGTCTAGGGCATGGTGGCTCTGCCTAGTTTACAGGCAGCAAAGCTGGACTTTGGCACTCTGAAGCTGCTGCTTTACATGGTCAGGATGAAACGGCCACACCAAAATGCCATCGCTGTCAACACATCATGTCAAGACGACCTAGTCACAATGTTCTACTAAGTACCACACTGCTCTGGGTTTTTTCTTATACCCTCAAAATATTTTCATCATGTTCTTAATTTAAAACTATCCTAGCTTCAATGTACACACCCCACTCATTTTCTTCTAGTTCACACTTTGATCAGTGGAAATGTCCTAGCTTTCTTATATAGGTTTGCTTAATTTTAGCAATAGCAAAATTAGCAAGGCTTATATCCCATAGCAGACGCTTCAAGCATTTACATGTATAGAATCATTTAATTCAGCATAATCTATAAGAATGAGATACTAGTTTTATTTTCATTTTTGAGCATGGGAAACTGAGAAAACAGGAGGCTTGTTAGGTATATGGCCTAATTCCTAAGGTATGGAGATAAGATTTATGCCCATCCAGTATTCGGTATTTTACTGTATTATGGCATGCACTACGGAACAAGGATGTATGCCTCTTGTATTCTCCACCCACTAACCTACTCTTATTCATTGGCTCTAATTACAAATCTTGTCTGGGCAAATCTTTTTTCACTGTGTCATGGATTAATGCTGATACCATAGATCATTTTGATGTAGATTTGTTTAATGGACTCTGAGATTACATTTGTGCTGTGCCTACCTAATTATATGTTGATGTCTTATCTTCCCATAATTTAGAACATATCCATCCTTAGAGACAGACAGCCTTTAAAGAGATAAGCTTTCGGGTCACTGGTAAGCAAGGTTGGTTCATATTACCTACAATTTTGATCATTGTGTGTGAGTACAAGCACATTAACACATGAGTTGTACAACATTCTAATAACGGCCAATGTTTGGCTTTCAGGCACTGAATTCTAATGTTTTTAGTGAATAGATATATTGATACTTACAAACAAAACTTATAGAAGCTTCTTGTAATAAAACTCCATTCCACTTTGTTTTTAAATCTTTAGCATGACTTTGGTATTGTGATAATGATTAGATTAGATTAGATTAACAGTGTATGTCAATGTTTCACTTGAACAAAACAAACATACCTCTCTATAAATACAAATAACTGCATGCACACATAGCAGTATTGTGTTTTATAGTCATCTTCCAGATAATTGTCACATGCATAAATTTTAATTGATATGTCATATATGAATTCATTTGATAGCAGGTAAGTGAATTGTGGCTATTACTGATCTAAGATTTGCTAAAGTGTATGTGACATTATGTAGCTAAAACTTCTAAGTGGATATCCTTTTAGTTTAAATAGGAATGCTTTGTCATCACATGCAAACTAGAAAGAAAAATAAGTCACCATGTTTAGAATTGTATTTCTTATTACTTAATATAAAGATATAGATAAATTAATCTCAGGAGCCTTAATTATTCAAGTTAAAAATATCTTTTCATGTCTAAAAACTATGCCTTCATGTAGCAATGACAGCCATATACTTCTACACGTTATTCTTGAAGCTTCCCGACATCAGTTGTTGAAGAGGATGCCCTTTCTTTGATGTGTATCTTTGTCAAAAATTGGATAGCTACTGCATGAGCTTGCCATGGGATCTTCTACTCATTGGATTAATCTATATGTCTTTTTGTGTGCTTGCAATTTTGATCTCTATGACTCTGCACAAAAGATCAAGGATACTCAAAGAAATCCTGAATGAAAGTAGTATCTTTCTGCTTCCATATAAATTTTGAGATTGTTTTTCTGTATCTGTGAAGAATGGCCCAGGAATTTTGCATTGAATATGTAGGCAACTTTTGATAAGATGACCATTTTCACATATTCTTCCAGTCCATGAGCATGGAAAGTCTAGGTTTTAGCGTCTTCCTCTCTTTTTGTAATGTCTTAAAGTTTTATTTGTAGAGGTGTTTTGTTTTTTTGGTTAGGTTTATTCCCAAGTATTTAAAACTTTATAGTTATCATGGATGGAGCTGTTTTCCTAATGTATTTTTTAACGTGTTTGATATTAGTATATATGAAAGATATTGGCTTTTGTGTGTTAGTTTTGTATTTTACCATTTTGTTGGAAATATTGATCAGCTCTAAGAGTTTTTGGCCAAACCTTTAAAGTCTTATATGTATAGAACAATATGGTATGCAAATAAAGATGCCTTGACATTTTCTTTTCTCATTTGTATTCCTCCTGGATCTTTCCAGTGTAACACTCCTTTCTTTTTTAATTATATTTATATTTTCTATATGAATTCTCTACATGTATACATATGCCTGATGCTACTATAGATGGTTGTGAGTCACCATGTGGGTGTTGAGAATTGAACTCAGTACCTCTGGAAGAACAGACAATGTTTTTAACTACTGAGCCATCTCTCCAGCCCTGAGTGTGAACGCTCTTGTCTTGTTCTAGATCTTAGTGGAAATGCTTTGCTGTTTTTTGTATTTTGTGTGAAATTGGCTATAATTTTGCTCTATATAGCCTTTACTGTGTTGAACATGCTTATACAACTCAGGTTCACCTTACTAGGGATGGTCCTACCCATAGTGGGTTGGGCCCTCACATATGAATCACCAGTCAAGACAGTCTCTCACAGACATGGCCACAGCCCAGACTGATCTAGACAATTCTTCAACTTAGGTCCCCTTTCTGCAGTTGGTCCTATGTTATACCAAGTTGACAACAAAAACTAACAAGACTAAGCATGCAAATATATGTGCCTATGTGGGGCATTCACATTTAAGCCATTGCATTTCACTCACTGGCAACTATAGCCTTATAGTCATATATACCATAATGCAAAATACATTCGGTCTAACTTCAGTCCCCATAGTCTTTGACGAGGTTGCTTAAAAGTCCAAAGTCTCATCTCTTGAGTAAATTGGGAGCATGAGGGTTACAGAAAAGGATAGAAGGGGAGAGAAGAGGAAGGGAGGGTAGTGAAGAAAAATGTATTGATCAATAAAAACAATAAGAAAAAGAAAAAGAGAGTCCAAAGTCTCTTCTAAGATTCAAGGCAATCTTTTAACTTTAACCCCTTGAAAAAAAATCAAAATCAAAAAGCAGATCACATACTTCCAACATACAATGGTATGGGGTATATATTAACATTCCAAACGGGTGGGAAAGGGAGGATAGAGAGGAAATGGTGAAAGCAAGACTGAAAATCAGCAGGGCAACTCCACATTCTGAATCTCAAGTCCTATACCAGAGTGACCCTCAAAACTCCAACTGCTTCTAGGTTTGTTGACTGCAGCACACTTTTCTCTCTTGAGCTGGTTGCACCCACTCTTAGCAGCTCTCTTTGGCAGATATCTCTTATCTTCAAATTCTTAGGGATTTTAACACAATTAAGCTTTGCTCAGTGGCCTCTCTGGGCCTATTAAGGGACTGCACTGGCAAATGCCTGGCCCCAGTGGCTTTCCTTATTCACAGAGGAAGATTCCATATACCTTTTTTGTGCCCTTGAATTTAAATTCCAAATCACATGGAAGAAACTGCCTAGACCTGATGCCCACTTGGGCTGAAACATGGCTCCCTCATGACTTACAGTTGCATAAGCTTTGACTTATTGATGGTTTCTAGGTCAAAGAAATCCATAAAACTTGTTCCTTTTGCAGACTGCAGGATTAGATGGGTGGGGTCTTGCCTTGAGAGTATCATTTCCTTTACATTTTGAGTCAAGTTTTTATTTAAACTTATTATCTCCTTGAACACAGAACTTGATTCCACCATATTTCTAGCTTCTCTTTTTTTCCCTCAAATTATACATTTTATATTTACAGTGATGATATCTCTAGGCCAGCTGCTAATACTCTTCCCCTCTGAAACATCTTGACCTGGGCTTACTTTTCGGAATGTCTATCTTCCCAGCTCCTACTTGGATGCTCCAATAAGCCCCACTTAAAGTGGTAAACAAGTTTCTAGTTCAAAGTCCTTAAGTCTTCTATATTCCCCGAGTCAACAGCATGGTCAGGCCTATCACAGCCATATCCAACTCCTGGCACTGACTTTTGTCTCGGTTACTATTCTAAGAGGCATCATGACCATGGTAACTCCTAAAAAGGAAAACATTTAATTAGAGGCTTGCTTATAGTTTCCAGAGGTAGTTTATGATCATCATGGCAGGAAACAGACAGGCATGGTACTGGAGCTATTAATTTTACATCCACAGGCAGCCTGGAGAGGTAAGGGAGAAAGGAAGGGAGGGAGGGAGGGAGAGAGAGAGAGAGAGAGAGAGAGAGAGAGAGAGGGGGGAAGCAGAG
>NC_022030.1:51804589-51810196 GCF_000317375.1 Microtus ochrogaster | reverse complement strand
GAGGGAGGCGGAGACAGAGACAGAGACAGAGACAGAGACAGAGACAGAGACAGAGTGACTGGACCTGGCTGGGCCTCAGTGACCACTCGCACTGGCATACCTATTCCAACAAGGACACATACCTACCCAAACAAAGCTATGTTTCCAACTCCTTCCAGATAGTTCATCCACTGGAGACTAAGCATTTAGATATATGAGCCCATGGGACATTATTATTCTAACCATTACACCTACCAGTCTGGACTCCTCTTTTGGAGCTGCAAGCAAAAATAAACTTTTTCCTCTATAAGACGCTTTTGGTCATGGTATTTTCTCCCAACAATGAAAACTCACTAATAAAGGATTTTTTTCGACTTTCTTATATTTGTTGACTTTTACTTTGTTTCTTAATATGTGATCTCTTTTGGAGAAAGCGTCATGAGCTTCTGAGAAGAATGCATATTCTTTGGTGTTTAGGTTGAGTGTTCTAGAGATGTCTGTTAGGTCCACTTGATTTATGATTTTACCTTTCTGTTTAGTTTTTGTCTATCACCTGAACATTGAAAAACTATTGAAATTTCCCATTATTATTGGATTTGGGCTAATTAGTGGCTTTACATTCAGTGCTATTAGGTATACTTGTGTGCTAGGAATTATAATAACTTCTTGATGGGTTGTCCCTGAATGCAAATAAACTAACCTTCTTTATCTGTTCTGACTAATTTTAGTTTGATGTCTAGCTTTTCTGATATTAGAATAGTTATGACTGCTTGTTCCCTTATTCTGTTTATTTAGAGCATTCTTTTCTATCCTTATACTCCAAGGTGGTAGCTACCTTGGATTGTGAGTTCTGTTTCTGAGAGGGAGCAAAAAGAAATCCTGGATGTTAACCCCATCTTTTACTTTGTGTCTTTTTAATGGTAAATTAGTTTATGTTTTAGTGATGAGACATGGAAATTTGGTTTAGGATATTGTTTGGCTTTTGGTATGAGATTTTAGCCAATCAAACATGAGTCCAAAAGTGATGTGATAGCTGGGAGGCTTGCTGGAGTCTCAAGGAACAGAACTGAGACTAGGGTAGCTGGATGTCAAGAAATATCTTCTACTGACTGCAGGTCCCAATTCTGAGTTGTGGAGCAATTTTCATCCAGAACTGGAGATGAGGAGGGATGGGTGATGTTGCTTAACAGGGCTCAACCTGAAAAATTCCTCAGAGCAGCTATAGTGCCCAGAAGTGGTAGCAAGGTGGGCTATGGGCTTGAGGTAAGGATGCTATCACTTTCTGAGGCAAGAGGGACCACATGAAGTAGCCACAGGAGGCAGGAGTAGAGGTATGACATACCAGTCTCTAGTTACTCTCCAGGGTTGCAGCCACTGTGTAGAGTGGCTGCTGAGAGAAAAACCAGAGACAGGGAAGGGTCTGAAGTAGGGACAGCATCACCTTGACTAGAGGGAAGTTGCAGAATGGCTGTGGACAAATGTTACTCTTTGTGACTCAGAAATGCCTCCTTATCCTTGGGTCTGTCATTTTTTTATGAAGAAATACATGTACAAGAATGCTCACTCAGGTGTTTGTGCTCTCCTTGAGCAATTTGAAAGATCTGGGCATTTTTTATCATTGTTAGTTTGAGTTTTGTTTTAATTTCTTTTTTGTTCTCCTTAGGCAATATTACTAAAGCTTTGGGGATGGTAAGGGTTTTGCCTTGGCTTACCTATTATTTGTGTTTTTATGATGGGACCTGAGTGTATGGATTTAGAATATGACATTATGGCTTTGTTCTTTTATATATGATGGAGGAGGGTCATCTGTCTGTGTGTTACTTTTATTGGTTAATAAAGAAACTGTCTTGGCCCTTTGATAGGACAGAAAATTAAGTAGGTGGAGTAAACAGAACTGAATGCTGGGAGTAAGAAGACAGTGGGGCAGATGCTATAGCTTCCCTCTCCAAGATGGATGTAGGTTAAGATCCTTCCCAGTAGTCCACCACCTCATGGTGCTACACAGATTATTAGAAATGGGTTAATCAAGATGTGAGAATTAGCCAGTAAGAGGCTAGAGCTAGTGGGCCAAGCAGTGTTTAAAAGAATACAGTTTCTATGTAATTATTTAGGGCATAAAGTTAGCTGTGTGGGAGCAGGGCAGGACGAAAAGCAAGCCTGCCCACAGCTCCATCTACAGAATGGCGCCCAACATGGTAAACTGCATCCATGTAAAACCTGAGGGAGCTTAATTTTAAACACACGCACAAAAAAACAGAGTTTAATGCAGCTTTTTGCTGTTTGTGGGTGACGTGCCACAGAGAGACTTTCCTGACTCAGCAGCCTAAAAAAAAAAAGCCGTGTGTGGTTTTAAAACACGGCTTCCTGGGCCCTGTCACTGGTGCAAACTCTGGCTATGGTGTGTTTGTGGGCCTGGGTGTTTGTGTTCCCACTCGTGATCAGGAAGAAAGTACTCTGAGACCATGCCTGCGCTCCCTGCCTGAGCAGACTGTAGGATCAGGCTTAGGCAGGCAGGAGAGCATGGCTGATTTCTGCCACCATACAGAGAGATGTTTCCAGGCTGCACACTGCTCTGCCTGTCAGATTTGGCTGTAACTTGAATGAAAAGAGTTTCTGTGCCACACGCTCAGTCTCAGAGTTAAAATGCTGAGTGTGGCTCCTACCTGGCGTCTTCAGAGCTGGCAGAAAATGGTACGTCCTCCATTTTGAAATTGGAGAGATGCGGAGCCAACATCCAGAGCAACCCGCTGCTCTGCAGCTCAGAAGTGCTCCTCTCCACTCAGCCATGCTGAACTGTGCTGGTCTCAGGCAGGAACTATCAAAATTATCATAATAACAGAACAATTAAGGTTTAGACTGGCAGTAAACAGGCAGTACTGTATTACCTCTACATAGTGCAACTTAAGTTTTTAAGAAGTTCTCCTGGATAGTAAAGAATTATAGATTCACAATAGGACAGATTCAGACGTAAAAGACCTCTGAATGGGTCACAGTGTTGGATGAATGTACGTAGGCTTGGGAGAGAGAAGAAAAAGAATATAGAGAATAAAGTTAATGCCTTAAAAAGGGTAAAGTCTTTAAAGAGACAGAGTACAGATAGTTATAGATTAAAAGAAATAAATAGAAATAAGCCACGTAAAAATGGAAAATTCACAGAGTATCTGGCTTATGTACATTGTGTTTCCTTTAAAGTTTTTGACTGTAAAGGAGCTAAGGACAGAGAGACATTTCATTATATGGGCTGCCAAGCTAAACCAGAATGGATATCATAAGGGTATTATTATTTCAGAATTCAGGTGTAAGGATATGATGCTTTGTAGAGGGTCTTTTGTTTTCACAAAGGATGAGACCCTGTGGATTGCTTCTATTCCAATATGGTATGATATACCATGCCCTACTGAAAGGTTGCTGTGAACACCCTCAAAAAATTCCTTTGCTCAACTGCCAACTGAGATGAAACTAGTACACAGTTTACACCATGAAAGACCTAAATTATAGTGCCCCCATTCTGCAGGAAGAAGTTTGGAGAGAAAAAAACTATGCCCATATTCCCAAATACTGTTTATAAATGTCCTTTTACATTTAAAGGGTGATATGATATAGATATGAATAATTTGTATTGGTATGGATATTAAGGTCAATTTTGTTATATGTATATGTATTTCTGATATTGATTAAGGTATTGTGATTGTGTAGTTCATTTTAAAATGTAATGTATAATTAGGAAATATTGGTTGCTAATGGATAAACATCAATAATAGTAAAGCTTATAGTCATGTTACTTAGATTTTCTAGATATATCAAGATATATTTCAGTTAGATAGGCATTCTTTATATCTTTCAAAGACTACTGAATATGGCATTTAATGTTTTAATAACTTAGGGATTTTCATGACAATGAGGCACATCTGCACCTGGCAGCACCAATCTACTTCAAGAGGAAGATGGACATCAGAGAGGCTACTTATGGAGTTGGATAGTCATTTGGGCAAGAAACTGCTCTTGCCTGGACTGTTGCATAAACTGGACACAAAGAACCCGCAGAGAGAGGACTGCTGAACTTGCCTAAAGGTGAGATGGTCTTTCGGGGTTCCTGACTTATGAAAGAGTCTACTAGACATTCTGCAGGACATAGCAAAGAGTAACTGAATTGTCTTTGAGTTTTCCTGCTTCATGGAATGTCTGCTGGATACTATGGGCCTGTAGACTGAAGATGCATGCCCCAATGGTACAAAAGAACTTTGGGTGACTGTCCAGGCAGCGAGATGTCTCTGTCATTTCTACAGTTTGGAAGTGGCTTATTTCTTGTTTGCTTAGGTAATATTATATCCTTCTGGAGTCTTTGATGGAGTTGAAGAATGGTTAGTTATAGTTTTCCTTAGCTGCGATAAAAGATAAAATAGATCTAAATATTGTAACTGTAATTCTTGCTTGATAACTGTTTTGTTATATGTAATTTTACTATGTTAAAGTGAAAGCCTTTCTTATTTGTTCAAACAGAAAAAGGGGAAATGATGGAGAAGGGTCATCTGTCTATGTGTTGCTTTCATTGGTTAATAAAGAAACTGTCTTGGCCCTTTGATAGGACAGATTTAGGTAGCAGAGTAAACAGAACTGAATTCTGGGAGGAAGACGGCAGTGAGGCAGATGCTATTGCTCTCCTCTCCAAGTTGGATGCAGGTGAAGATCCTTCCTGGTAAGCCACCACCTCGTGGTGGTACACATATTATTAGAAATGGGTTAATCAAGATGTCAGAATTAGCCAGTAAGAGGCTAGAGCTAATGAGCCAAGCAGTGTTTAAAAGAATACAGTTTCCATGTAATTATTTTGGGTAAAAATAGCCGGTGGCTAGGAGCTGGGAGGTGGGAAGTGGCCCACTGCTCATACTACATATATTGATGTGAGAGCATGAAATTAAACTATAGTGCAACCACAGAGATGAAAATTATGTAACTGTCAACAGGGTTGAGACCAGAAGTAAGGAACTAGGAGCAGCACTTCTAATGTAGTTTTGTTTCTTTTGCCCAAAAATTTGAACATTCAACTAAGCATAATAATCCTATGTTGAATGATACATAATGCATAGAAATTATACATATTAATAAAATAAGGTGCTCTTTTGATGTATGTATGCATTGAATAATGTTTAAATCAGGCAACATACATCTACTCAAACACTTATAATCTATTCTAACATTTTCAAATTTCTTTCTTTAGTTTTTTTATTTACCCTATTATACCTTTCATACAAATTAAAAAGGAAGGCATTAAATATATTGATGCTGAAAGATGTGTACATTTTCTGTGCTTTTTCTGAAAATTATCATTAGAGACAGTGACATTAGTTAAGAAGTGTTTCTATAAGAGGAGCATAGGAATGGGAGTGAGGAGAGGAAGTTTTTCAATGGCTGTTTTGCCTTCCCATAGTGCTTGAGTTCCTAACCACATGGGTACATTATACAACTTTTTCCTTATTGCCAGGTGATTATTCCAATATTTAGTGAGTGAGCATCTGTGTGTATGTCCTTTAAACAACTATTATGTGTTAGAAAACTTTAGAAATTTCTTTTAATGTATTTTGAAAGCAGTGTTCCTCTTTTACTTTATTTTATTTATTTATTTATTTA
>NC_022030.1:51797789-51801230 GCF_000317375.1 Microtus ochrogaster | reverse complement strand
TCGGTTTCTCAGGAAATTCGGGATCAACCTACCCCTGGACCCAGCAATACCACTCCTGGGAATATACCCAAGAGATGCCCTATCAAACGACAAGAGCATTTGTTCGACTATGTTCCTCTTTTACTTTAAAAGTAACATTCCAAGCAATGTTCAAATTGATAGCTACAGGAGCCAGTAACAGCAATGGACTTTATTATTTTTGGACACTATAAGGGGGTTAGAAATTAATTGAGATACTAAAGAATCAAGATGGATCCTGTCATGTTGGCTAGGTTTTTTTCACGCTGTAGAGAACCCATATACAACTAATGTGTGATTGCAGTACAATGGACTCAGTAGATGTATTCCTAGAAACTTGTGTGTAAATTGAATCGTATTTTAAGTTCTCCTGGGGGATGGTTATTGAAATGAGTCCTGGTGTGAATTTCTTGAGAAAAATAAATGAAGCTTTCATGAAACAGATAATCATTGTCAGTTTATTACTAGAAGGCAAGATTCAAGCAGTTTGCTGTCTTCTGTACAGGCAGATACTGTAAACCTGAGGTGTAATTATATTGATGCAATCCATTTCACAAGCCTTGGGAATACAGGTACTCAATAAATGTTTAATTGTCTAATTCTCCCAGGCAAAATAAATAAACAGTTGTTGTGTCTGGGGTTGTATTTCTTTTCCTATTAACCTAATTTAAATGACTCATAGTCTGAATCCCATTAGACAATCCTCCATCTTCATCTCTTCATTCATTGGAGAATTTCCTTGAGGGTTTATAGTAAGCTAGTCTTAGTAAGAATCCTTGGTGCTAAAACAAAATTGAGACACTGAACTCAATCACTTGGATATCTAATGAGGAGATAAGAACCAAATAAACCAACAAATGGATGCAGTCAGGGGAAGGTGAGTGTTGTATGTGACATAGAATATCATATAATCAATATTACTAATAGTAGCCAGCTCTTCTGTGCTTTTGAGTGTATGTAGACCATATTTCTCTACTCTCTTGAAGTTATTCACAGGCATTTTCCTAGGTTTGATCAATGTCATCTGTGTGGAAGGACAATGTGACAGCCACATTTAAGTGTTGGGTTGCTAGCAATCAACTTTCCATTCCCTTTGATTTGGTAATCAGGAAAGCATATGTGTTATGAGCTATCATGAGGCAAAGAAAATAGAGTCCTGCTCCATCACTTAGATGATGGTTATCTGAAAAGTCTCCTTCCTTGCACCAAAAGCTGATGTCATAGTTAATCTTAGTTGTAAGCTTGATTGGATCTACAGTCAACTGAGAAGCAAGTTGTGGGGCACAACTGCTTCTGTGAGGAATTTTCTTGATCAGGAGGTTGAAGTGGAAAAATGCAGACGAACTGTGGGTGGTGCCTTGTTGTTGAGTTCTAAAATGAAAGCTTTTGCCTGCATGCCTTCATATCTTACTAGGGAGTTCACCACCTTTGTGTGTGTGTCTATCTATTGGATTTCTGCTCTTCTTCTGCCATTGCCACTGCTGCTAACTCCTTCCCTGATAGAACCCAGATTCTTTTGACTTCCCACATGAGCTGAAGACCTATGGCTCTCCAGGAATTACTGGTCTTTAATGCCAGATGGATACTCCAAAGACATCAAGTTCCATGAACTGACCAGCTACTAGGTTCACTATCTCCAGAGTGAAGGCTGCATGATTGAACTACCAGACCATATCAGGTAAGCCAATCCAATAAATCTTCTTTTAATATATATTCATTTTATACATTCTGTTCTTCTAAGAGAACACTAGTGAATGCAATTTATATAAGAAACAACAACAACAAAGAGACACAAGACCTCAACACTTTTTATACTTAAGATATTTCTTTCTAATGGAGGCTACTTGTTATCCTGCCACAGCCAATCCTGTCACAGAGGCTTGGGGTTAGAAAGTGATGAGGACTGCTAGTTAGTCACAGTAGTCAAGGAAGGGTTTCCCGACCAAATGTCAGTTCCAAGGCAGTTATTTTTAGTTAGACCTAAAGGTGATGAGTGAAGAGTGGATGGACTTGGAAAATAACATATTTAAATTTCTCCAGTACACACATTGCTTCAGAGTCATTGAAGTTCCAACAGTTCACCAAAGCAGTCCAAAGTTAGCCCATACCTTCTGTGTCAGCATCTCCAGGGGGGTTCCCTGTGTTACTGAAATTATTGTCAGTTTTAAATTATATGCATTTTAGTGATTTTCTTACTGAGACATGGGAAAAATAAAGAGAACTTTCAAATTTTTTATTCTCATTAAAATAATTTTCTTTTAGTAGTTTTTACATAATGATTCTATGTGTATCTATCTAAGTACAATGGAATTGATCTTATTAAGCTACCAACTCATAATTATATCAATGTAGGACTTCATAGGTTCTGATTGATTTATATTTACAGAATCAAATATCTTAAATCCAATATTAACAGAATCAAATAATAACTTATTCTTAGAACACAAAACATCAAAGTAGTGTAGATTATCTTTGCTCTTGGAATCTGAAAAGCAATAAGAATAATTTATTGAATATTTACCACATGCATGCATTTTCTGTGAAGTAATATGTATTTCACAATGTAATTGCATTTTCTGAAAAGATAGCAATGTTTTGTTTTTTCCTGGTTTCTTTTCTTTCTCTTTTATTTTGTTTTTAAATTTGTTCTCCTCTCATACAATACAACCCGACCACAGCCTCCCCACCTTCCATTCCTTTAAGACTCTCCTACTTTCCCTTAGATCCAACTATCTTCCTTTTCCCTTTAGAAAAGGGTAGGCCTCCCAGTGATATCAGCCGAACACAGCAAAGTACAATAAGAATAGGCATAAACCCTAACAACAAGGCTAGATGAAGTAACCCAGTACAATGAAAAGGGTCACATGAGTAGGCAAAAGAGTCAGAGACACCCCCACTCCCACTATTAGAAGTTCCACAAGAACAACAAGCTAAATAACCACAGTATGTATGCAGAGGACAATGACATCACACAAAAATTATTTTAATAGGTAAATTGAATAATTTATCCCTGGGACTAAAGAAGGAGTCATTCTTATGCAATTATGAGTTTGGGGTCTTCATGCAAGCACTTATACACATAGAAATTTAATGACTAAACCTTGCATGTTGGAGTGATATCTCAGCAATTAAGAGCATTTGATGTTCTTTCAGAGGACAATAATTTTTTCCCAGTACCCCCACTGGGCAGCTCACAACTGCTTGCAACTCCAGTTCTAAGTGATTTAACACCCTTTTCTGCTACCTAAAGGAACCACTATGCATGTGGTACACATACATACATGTAGGCAAAAACATACACATTAAAAATAAAATCCATAAATATATTTTGTAACATAATTTTTATTGATTCTTTCAAATTTTTTTATTTATTTATTTATTTTTTTTATTAAGAAAGAAAAAAAAAATTTCCGCCTCCTCCCA
>NC_022030.1:51766956-51791044 GCF_000317375.1 Microtus ochrogaster | reverse complement strand
CTGTTCTTGAGCACTGATCCTAGCATAGAGCAGGTCCGGGTTGGGGAGGGGTGCTGGGGGGGCTGGGTCGTGCAAAAGAAAGACAGCCCTGCAGAAAGAGCTGGGGGAGGGGGGTTTGTGCTCTCTTCCGGGACACTCTACCCCTGGATAGCATACACTCACCCGTCCAGATGGGATTCCTCAGCGAGATTCTTTCAAAATTTTATACCATGAACCCAAATACTGCTCACTTCCCAGTCCCTCCGTATTTGTTCCTCACTCCTACAACATCTCACTCAAAAGAAATCCCCCCAAATTAATTAAAAGCAAAACAGAATGAACAAACAAACACCTTGCTTCTCTATCTTTCCAATACCTCATCATTCATCCTCATGGTATTGGGAGCTGTGGTTTGTCACACAGTATACCCTTTTATCTAACCAACCTCACCTGCAAAATGTTTATCGCAATGAGCCATTGGTCTAGTTCAAGAACTCTCACACACGATCATCACAAAACCCTCACTGAAACTTCTATCAGATACTGTGCTGTTGCACTGACTCATGGAGTGCCTGTGGCTATCTTTCCACAGGACCAGTTCTTCCATACTTTCCAACAGGCCAATGATGAGGTGGATGTTAGTAGATGTTAGGATAGATCAACAGATGGCCCAGGATGTGGGTTTGGGTGGTAGCTGAGCTAGTTGGTCTGGTCTACAGGGACTGTCTACCTCAGAAAAGGAGTAGAGCCAACTTTTCTAAGCTCCTGGCATGAGCCTATAAATATTAAATGACTAAATCTTATTGAAGATTCTAAATTTGGAATTATAAAAGAAAAATTGGTTCTGAGGGAAACCCTTATCATAGATGATTACTTTCCAAGGAAGCCTGTAGTGGGGCTTAAGTGCCATGCTTTTAAAAGCCAAACTCAGAATTGGTATCCAACCTGAGTCTCATTGCCACATTGTTTGAAGATCTATTTTCAAAAGCCAGTGCTTAAACATACACAAAGCCAGCTGGTCATCTGTGCTTATTTCTACTCTGTCCCAGGATTCCCTTCAATAAAAACGATTGTATGCACATAGTCATATATTTCTTATACAAAGTCAAAAGAAAGGAACACAACTCTATAAGCTGGGTGTGTGGAGATGTTGCAGCAGAGAATCTTGCCTCTATGTACACAAGACCTCGGGAGATGTTCATTCACAAGAGCTGTGATGGTGATGGAGTGCATCACCCCTTACTGCTTAGCACAACCTCACTCATCAAGAATCCAGCACCCTCAATAGTGGCACTCTTGATGACTAAGTAGGTAGATCATTCTAGACATTTTCAGAGAGGAAAATGTCTGAACAATGCAGTGACTATAGATGCACTTCTTTCTTTACTCTTCAAGTTCCCAAAAATAAATGAATAAATGTTCTTTTCATCTTATGGTTACTTGTTTTTTTTTTAATGCCATGTGGTGTGTATGTATGTGTGTGTGTAAAAGTCAAGACAATTTGGGGTGTGAGTTGTTACTATAGATGGAAGTTTCTGTGCCTCCCTTCCAGGTCCTACAGTCATTCAGTCCCAAATAAACACACAGAGATTTATATTAATTATAATCTGTTTGGCCTATTAGCTCGGGCTTATTACTAACTAGCTCTTACAACTTAAATTAATCTTTAATTCTTATCTATGTTTAGCCATGTGGCTTTGTACTTTTTCTCAGTAAGGCGTTCTCATCTTGCTTCCTCTGCATCTGTCTTGTGTCTGTGTCTCTCTGTCTTTCCTCTTCCCAGAATTCTCCCAGTCTGGTCACCCTATCTATACTTCCTGCCTGGCTACTGGCCAATCAGCATTTTATTAAACCAACACAAGTGACAAATCTTTACAGTGTACAAGAGCATTATCCCACAGCATGTTATCTGAAACGTGATTTTAGACAGGGTTTTTTTTTTATTGCTTATATGGTGGCTTTATTGCTTTCACTGGTACATGTATCAGTTCAGGTGACCTGTGAGCTTCTGGAGAAGTATCTGTCCCCACCTCCCATATTGCCATAGAAACAGTGGTCTTACAGATATACACTATTGTATCTACACCTGGATTTTGCTTAGGTTCTGGGAATTTGAACTCAGGTCCTGAAGTTTGTACAGCCAATGCTTTACCCACTTTGTTGTCTTCCTAGCTCTTAATAGATACTCTTTGTTGACCTTTTTTCCATTGTCTAGATTCCAGAATATAATTCAAATGGAAATTAGAAGATGATGACTATTTAAATTCAATATGGTTTTGGGGTTCAACAATAACAGTTCTAAGTTACCATTATTGTTCAATTCCCCACCGGAGAGAGTTCAGTTATGGTGGTCTTTCATCCGCTTTTGCTTGGGGTATATGGTGGGACCTCTACACACATTCATGCAGCCCTAAATATTTTAGAAAGCAGTGGAGAAGCTTTAACCAATCGTGGATTTGTTTTCTGATTTACAACCTCCTCCCAGCCTCTCTGAACTTAAAAGACAAACAAGAATTAATCAACTCAGAGAATTACATTTTCTTCGGGTGTCTCAAATCTCACATTGTTTTCATGGGTACTAGCTTAATTTTACTACAGTTTTGTAATGCAACATTACATCAGAAATTTCTGAGATCTTTGAATCCAAGTCTGGAGAAAACGAGTTGGCTGTTTAATGACAACAGTGTGTTTGATCTCAAGGGCAAGTTCCTGTCTATTAGTGATACTAGCTACATCTGCTTCTATGCTATTGTTTGTTAATATCCAAGTATAAACCAGCCGATAAAATGACCTTAAGAACCTGATTCACTAAATTAGTCTGTAACTAAAACCCCTGTTTAAAATGTCAATTTGGGAACTGGAGAGATGACTCCACAGTTAAGAAGACTTACTGTTCTTTCAGAGTTTTGGGGTTCAGTTGTAGTGCCTACATGTTAGCTCACAATTGCCTGTAACCCCAGTTCAGGTATCCAACACACATCATGACTACACCTACACGCAGGCTGTACACTCAAATATATGCCAGCACGTACACACATGCCCAGGTAAATAAGAAATATTGAATTAAAATGTCAACATCCCCTGTGTAGTGTTGGTGCACATCTTTGATTCCAGTGCTCAGGAAGTAGAGGCAGACAGATCTCCAAGATCACGGCCAGCCTAATCTACAGAATGAGTTCTGGGACAGTCAGGGCTACACAGAGAAATCCTGTCTTCAAAATGAAAAAAAATCAATATTTTCTTTAGTGACAGTAGATGGTATTTGAAAGTAAATGGACATCAAGTCCTAAAGCATTTTATTTTTGGTGATTTTCTTTTAATGTACTTGTCAAAAGCAAGAATCCAATTTAAGTCATTTTAGCAGCCAGAAGTAAATATATACTCTTTGGAAAGGAAATCCATCAGCCATGAAAAGTGTTTGAAAATCGTAAATGTCCAGTACTGAAGAGAAGGATACAGTATCTTATTTGGGTGTTTCATTTTTAGAGTGCCTGTTACCATGGCAACCAGGTGCTGCCAATTGACCCCAATGGAAGCAGTATTGCTATTTAACTAAATTGCTTCTGGGAGCATGTATGTAGTCTTATAGATTTTTTGAAGCATTCGATTAGGGACATTTCTTAAGGGATTAGAAAGGGGAGAAATGACTTTTTTTTTCCCATAGAGAGCTAGAATTGTTATGTGTACACTGTTCTCTGCAGGTAATATGATAGTTATAGACAGGCTAAAGGGTTTTTCGAAACAAAAGAAGGAGATGTGTGGATAAATAAAGCCCACTGATCATATATATTTATCTGCTCCTTCCCAGAACCACTCAACAAGAAGACAGAAAATGCATAGCTCTATGCCTCTATTCAAAGATAAGTGAGCAGGAGGGGAAATGAAAGCAAGTCAGGCTGTCAACGGAACTGTGAAGACTGGGAGGTGGAGGGGTGAGTCATAGCGAAATTAGCAAAGCAGAGATGCTGCAACCAAATTGTCTGTTGGCGGTGGAGAGAGTGGCAATAATAAATAAGCTGATTCATCCACAGGACCTCAGAGGAACAGTGATGGAAGAGATGAGTCTCCAAATAGTCTAAGCTACATAGCCAAACTGAGACCTAGCTCTACTCACACCGGCAACTTTGCACCCCAGACACAGTGTTAGCTAAGTCTCCTGAAGAGGAAAACTGAGGAGGACCTGCGCCTGGGATGAAAACAAGAGCAATGAACAGAGAGATACTAAGGGGCAAATATCCAGCTTCCTGCCTACTGAGCTCTCTGACAGCTACCAACCAGGCTGGATAGTCAATGCTTTTTCTTGGGAAGTAGACAAGCTACTGCTCTTTAAATTATCATGTGAAATAGTAATATTAAATCTTCAAGCTATATATTTATATTTACTAAAAATGCAAATAATTGATCACTAGCAATAAAGAGCTGCTTAAAATCTATGCCTTGAACTCCAGACCTCATATGTAATATACAGCTGGAGTCTTCATCATGTACCCATCACACTAGTGTGCAAATCTATCAGCATGTGATTGGAGTCATGCTGTTACCTTGGAAGTAGACACAGAGCGTCAATGTGAGGCTTGAGAATCTGCAAGTAACTTTGCCCCCTAAGAAGAGTTTCAGTGACTGAGGACCAAGCCCACTTTCCAGGACACACCGAGCTGCGGCGAGGTGGACTTTAGTACCCTAGCTCTTATCTCTCTCTTGCCTTTTCTTTCCCAACCCCCTTGAAGAGACATCTTGGAAGAAATGGGTAAAAGAAGAGAAAATTCTTGTGGGAATTCCTTGCCGGGACTCCACCTAGAGGGAAGTGGGTGACTTTGAGAAAAGGATATTTGTCCTGCTTATAGGCTAAAAAAGAATGCATGAGTGATCAGGGTTCCCTGCCCTGTGGGAAGTCCAAGGACCACCCACCTCCATCCAGGTCTGGTAAGGTGAGCATCCAAACTGCCTAGGCTCCCACAAAGCCAGTACGTGCAGTAGGATCAAAAACCCATTGCCATTGTTCTTGAGTTCTCAGTAGTCCTCATTGTCCTTGATTGGGGGAGGAGGGAGGGAAATGGAAGGTGGTGGCAGGGAAGAGACAGAAATCTTTAATAAATAAATAAATTTAAAAAAAAGAATGCATGAGTTTTAAATAGCTACCATGAGAACTGGCAATAAAATGTGCAGCTGAAAACAATACACACTTATTAGCCTCCAGTTGTAGGGATGAGAACTCTGTAATGTTTCATTAAACTGCAATCAGTGGTCACAGAGTTGCAATCCTTTCTGAAGATGTTGGAGGAACTTCTTTCCTTGCCATTTCTAGTGTAGAGAGACTTCCTACACTCTTTGACTTACTCTGCTTTCTCCACCTTCAGTGGCAACAATAGCCAGCCAGTTGTTCTCATATTACACTCTTTCAACCCTCTTCTGCCTCTTTTTCTCATGCTGAAAGATCCTTGTAGGTATACCTTGCCGACTCTTGTTTGAGATACTCCCTTCAGTTAAAACTTCTGATTAAAGATGTAGTAGTGTTTCTTTCGTGAACTTGAGCGAGCGCCTTCATGTTTGGTGTATTGAGGAATTGAGAACCTTGACATTGAAAGTTATCAGTGAGCAGTATTTCTTGGTTCCTGTTATTTTGTTTTTGTGTGCATTTTTCCCCCTTTCTGATTTGCTTGTATGGGATTATCTATTCCTCGTGTTTTCTTGGGTGTAGTGGACCTCTTTAGGATGGCGTTTTCCTTCTAAAACCTTCAGTAGTGCTAAATTTGTACATAGCTATTACTTGAATATGACCTCATCAAGGAATATCTTCTTTTCTACGTCTACTGTGATAGAAAGTTTTACTGGGCATAGTAGTTTGGGCTGGCATCTGTGGTCTCTTTGAGTGCGTAGAACAGCTACCCAAGTCTGTCTGGTTTTTATAGTCTTCACTGAGAAGCTAGATGTAATTCTACTAGGTCTGTTTTTATATGTTTCTTGGTCTTTTTCCCTGGCAGCTTTACTATTCTTTCTTTGTTCTGGATGTTTAGTGTTTTAATTGATATGTGCCAAGGGAACTTCCTTTTCTGGTCTAATCAAATTGGTGTTCTGTATAATTTTTGTACCTTGATAGGCATCTCCTTTTTTTAGGTTAGGAAAATTTTCTTCTCTGATTTTGGTAAAATTATTTTCTGTGTCTTTGACATAAGTTTCTTCTTCTTTCCCCATTCCTACTTTTCTTAGATTGGTTCTTTTTCATAATGTCCCAGATTTCCTGAATGTTTTATGGCAGGATATTATCATTATTATCTATTATTTTTGTTATTTTACATTTTCTTTGACTGATATTTCCATTTCTTCTATCCTGTCTTCAAGGCCTAAGGTTCTGTCTTCCATCTCTTACATTTTGTTGATGATGCTTCTCTCTGAGGTTCCTGCAAAAAAATTTTAATTTCCATATTTTCCTCAGTTTTTGATTTTTTATTGATTCTATTTTCACTTTTAGATATAGAACAGTTTTATTCATTTCCTTCCACTGTTGACCTTCACCCACTGATAGTAGGAGACTTAAATACCCAGGTCTTACCAAGACAAAAACTAAACAAAGGAATTTTGGAGTTAACTAGACATTATAAGCCACATGAACTTAACAGATATTTACAGAACACTTGACCCAAACACAAAAGAATATAAATTCTTCTTGGCACCTCATGGAACTTTCTCCAAAGTTGACCACATACACAGACACTAAACATCCAAAGTGGGTATATTTTTATACACAAACACACACACACGCATGTACACACGCAGACACACACACACACACACACACACACACTATGGTATTAGTTTTGGAGACAGAGTACATAGCTGTGGTGCACACACGTACATAGAGGCAAAACACCCATACACGTAAAACCTGTGGATTGCAACCTCTTGGGCAAAACTCTATCTCCAGAACATATTTAAATTATAATTCATAACTAGTGAAATTATAGTTATGAAGTAACAACAAAAATAATTTTATGGGGGGGGTCACCACAATATGAGGGACCATGTAAAAGGACAGCAGAGAGTTAGGAAGATTGAGACCCTCTATGCAGGGTAGTGGGCTGATCACAACATCCCTGAAAGGAGGCCCTAAAAGGTTATTCCTTCTCGGGCTCCTTTGCAATGTGATCTTCTTCAAGTTCTTCCCTCCAAGAGGGACTCTTTACCTCCTGTGAATCTGTCTAACTTCTGATTCCTTTTGATTAAAAAAAAAAATCATCTTTCTGCTTCTATGCCTTGAAAGACTGAGGTGCCTCTCTCTCCCTTGGAACAGCGCCACCACCTCAGAAGCAAGCACAGCACAGCTCACCTGAGGAGAGAGGACCTTGAAAATAGAGACAAACAGGTCCACCTGAGCCCTCTGTAATCCAGATGGCAACTGGTCCAGTCAGCAGTTGATCACAGTGACAACAACAAGCCCAGCTAAAACACAACTACCTTGATCAGAAAATCCAGTTAGATGATTTTCTGCAGGCCCGGGCCAAGTGACTGGGATTTTGAGAGACTAACTGTCTCCCTTCTGCCACAGCTTGTGCTTCCACACCCACCACCTCTCTTCCTGGGAACACCAGATCTCACAGCAGAACCTGAAGTGCAGAATTAATCTCATCCCTCGCTCCTGAAGAAACCCTGTGATTTAAACAGCCAGGCTCAACTCATAATACGTTAATGACGGCTCAGGGAGTTTAAAACTGTTTTCTCTTTCTGTAAAGTCTAGCTCCTGAGAAACAATTTTATGGTTGTAGATTCAGAGATTCTTACTTTGTATGCAGGAGCTGATGGGCTCAACTTGCCCTCTTTGCGCCTGTTCTAAAGCCCCAGTCTCTGAGGAAAAGGTGCTGAGCATATCAGGAAGAGGGGAAAGGAAGGGGTGATACACTGAAGCTGAGACAAAAGAGAAGCAAACACTGAAATGTGATCTACTATTATCCCTGTAGTTATGAACACCATTTGGGGGCAATGTGGCCCACTCTAGATTCCTAGTACTGCAGAGGAGAACTTGAATTCGCGGTCTCTATCTAATCTGTATACTCAGCGACTCTGGGTTACTTATGATGTAACAGATTGGATGGGCCATACCGAACTCATGCTCTACCAAATAGCTCTGTTCTGTTATATTAGAATTTTACACAAATATGATGTGGTGCACTGCAACTAGATATAGTTTTTATTTTCCTTTGGATATATTTCTGTTATTTTGCATTCTAGGGTTTCCCGAGTAGCATTTTGCAGAAGTAATACCAATTGGCCCCACGTATCATTTCCATCTTACGTGGAAAGCAGATGTGATGGTAGGTAACTACAGGTCTTTTGTAGCATCCTTTACACTTTAGGACATGTTGCAAGGAGAGCGGGTGGCTCTTTGTTTGTCCCGGCTGCTTGGCTAGCTTACAACAGAAATAACCACACAGAAATTGTATTAGTTAAATCACTGCCTGGCCCATTATCTCTAGCCTCTTATTAGCTAATTCTCACATCTTGATTTAACCCATTTCTATTAATCTGTATATCATCACGAGGTCGTGGCTTACCAGCGGCTCCATGGAAGTTTTCTCACTCTGCTCTCTTTCTCCCAGAATTAAATTCTGTCTTCTCCACCTACCTAAGTTCTGCCCTATCAGGCCCAACAGTTTCTTTATTGATTAACCAATGAAAGCAACACATAAACAGAAGGACCTCCTACACCAGGGACATTCTAAACTTTTTATCTTAATCTTCAATTACACATCACATTTTTATTTTATGAGATGTACTTTATTGAGTGTGTGTGTGTGTGTGTGTGTGTGTGTGTGTGTGTGTGTGTGTGTGAAGTGTTTGTGTGCCCATGGAGGCCAGAAAAGGCTGTCAGATTATCTGGTGCTGGAGTTATAATCTGTTGTAAGCCACGTGAACTGAACAAGTATCTCAATGCTCTTAACTCTCTTAACTGCTGGGCCATCTCTCCAGCCCCCCAGTCCCCCTCCGTATCTGGTCTGTGACTTGTATTGGCTGGACTTTCTTCTACTTACCAATTCTAACGAATGGCTTCTATCAGATAGCTTTTCTTTTAACATTTTTTTTAAACAAATATGTTTTGTTAAAGAAAGCTGACTCTTTGATTTTACATTAGTGAATGGATTATGATGACTATTTTTTAAATTAATTTTTCTTATGCCCAGCTACTGAGTTTCTATTTAATTAGTCTGGGTATTTCCAACCTTGCTTAGCTTTATTAGGTAGGTTTTAGGTCAGCATTTACTGTGTTGGGGTAAACCTTCTGGCAGTCTCCACTGAGTGGCCCGGATGACTACTCTGAATTGAGCACATTCTACTCTAGCCACGCAACGCTCAGACTCTAGCTAGATTGAGTTTGAAGAAGAATTCTGCTCACTCCCCAGTCATTTTTTTCCTGTCCTCAGTGTATCTTATCCTCCGACTGCGGGGTCTATTGCTGAGCAACAGATTCTAGGCTAACCTCTAAATTATAACCCACCCTCCTTTATGGTTTCCTATGGGGAGGTCTGTACTACAAATTCCAACTAACTTAGGCTTCTTAAAGTACAACCTTGCTCTTCTACTGAGCAAGATCAATGTCGCCTACTTTAGTTAGCTCACCTGTGTTATTTGGGAAGCACATCCAACTGGAAAATCACGTGATTATAAAGCTCACCACACACCCAATTGGTTTCTCTAGGGATGCAACTTGTGTGAACCAGGTGTCAAGTTCAGTTCTTTGCAAGAAGAGAAAGTTCTCTCAGCTACTGTGGCATTTCTCTAATCCCCTAAAGATTAAATCCCTCATTGATATGCAGTGCATTGCTCAAATGTGTTCCTTAGGGTACAAAGTGGAGGAGGCAAAGGTTGAAGCAAGCAGGCACAAGTTCTGTTGAATTTCGCTGTGCCCCACGGCTCAACTCTGTGGCTTGTTTGTGCAGAACGCAGAGGTAGGGCAAGTTCAGTAGCTTGAATCTTATTGTCCTTTCGCAGGTGCACATGAGGAGATGGATTTTAGACTGACCACATAGAAGAGCTGGGAGGATGCAGAGAGCTAGACACTGTGTCTATACAGGGTGATGTCATGTTTTGTTCTTGGTATGAGAAAGTCCACTTTATATTTAAAGGGGCCATCAAGGAATTCAATACAGACTTTTTAAAATTTCTCTGACAATCTTTGCCTTTTAAGTAAAACAGTTAGATTGTTTAATTTAAAAAAAATTGATACTGTGAGATCTACTGAGCATCTAGCTTTTTCATTATTTCAATCTTTGAACTTCAATCATTCTTTTACTAGTTTCTTACGAGTTAATTTTTTATTATTCCATTTTAATATTTAGTGGATTTTTTGATAATCATTCTTTAATTTTTTAGCTCTTCTTGCAGAAAATGAGCATTGCAAATTTCCACATTCTATTTAGAATTAATAAAATTAACACCTTGAATTAAATATAAAAATTTTGCAAATGTATAATTAATTCTATTAGCTTAACAGTAATTTAAGCTGTGTGTCACGAATATTTCATGTCAACATTAATTATAAACCTTAAACACAGTGTTTGAAATTTTACAACGTTTAGTTTCATTTTAGAATTAAAAAATATATTTATTTTTATATATGTTTATATGTGAGCTCTCAAAAGCTAGAATAGGGTATCAAATCCCTTGGAGCTTCAGGTACAGGCAGCTGTGAGACACCTTACGAGGATATTGGGAACTTGGGTCTTCTAGAAGAGCAGCAAGAATGTCAAAAAAATAAAAACCACTTTTATTAAGTCTTTGTGGTTTTCAGATCATGCATTCTGATACCACTTCTATCCCTGTTCCCTCCCATTTGACCTCTGCCCTTGAAACCTCCTCCAAAAAAATTTTTTTAAAGAAAATCCAAAAACTAAACAAAACAAAAAAACAAAGCAAAACAACAAAAACAAAAAGAAAAGAAGAATCTTGTGGACGCTGTAGTGTGGCCCATTGAGGCACGGGTTACCCTTTAGACTGTTCATCTTTACTTGTAAGTGTTCATTGCTAGGAGTCATTGGTCTGGCTTGAGGCCTCGGGTTTCTGCTACACCACTGATAACAAACTCTCACTGGGGCTCCTTTTGGATATCCTGTTGTCCTGTGTTATGGAGAGCCTGCTGTTATGGATCTGTAGGTTCATCTACTTCACATGGTCCAACAGTTCATAGATCCAGTGGATGTTGGGATGGGCCAACTCATAGCCCTGGTTATGGATCTGGGCAATAGCTGGGTTGGTCAGCTGGCTGGCCTTCCCTCATCATCCCTCATCATCACTACCCAGATGAGTTCTCCAGCACTGCCTTAGCTAGCTCACCCAATGCAGCCTTCAGTTCTCCTGCTCCTGGGCACTTAGAATTGGGTCCCCCTCACTCATACTACCAAGGCCAGCTCCACCATTTTACCAGGCAAGGTTCAGAGGCCTTCCCCCTCCCCGATTGTTGTAGGGAATATGGGGGGTTGGGGTCAGTTCTCCTGCTCTCAAACCCTCAGGGCTGGCTCACCTGCAACCTCAGCACCAGGGTCAGCTATAGTATGCTGCCCAGGTGGAGCGCAGGGCCTGCTTTCCTGTGTATTGGAGGTGTATAAGGCAGAACTACTTCTCTCACTCTAGTGACCTCAGGTCAATTCAGCAAGAATTTCTTAACCACTGAGCCATCTTTTTAGTCCCTGGAAAACTTTTCAAAAAGAAATCAAAACCAAAAAAAAAAAAAAACAAAAAAAAAAACACAAAAAACCAACAACAACAAAAAGACAAGATCACCCTTTGATTTTTTTTCACATTTATAATTTGTTACCCTCATTTCCTTCACCTGATATTCATTATCAGTTCTATTCAGCCTTGACAACATTTTTTAAACATTTTTTATAATGTAAATTTACAGATTGTGGATGTAATTCAGTCTGGAAACATCTTGACATTTATTCATGAAGCACATTTCTCCGAGGTTCATGCCTTTTTTTCTTTTATTGTCTGTGGTCCACTGCTTTTCTGCCATTGTTTGTGGTGTGCTATCAGCTTCTTTCCTACCCTGTTTTCCCCACCTGCTTGCACTTTACCCCTAATGTTTTCACCACTATCACATGGGTTCAGCAACTTGGCTATGGACTGACCAAATTTGGGATGCCGTATGTGTCCTACCCGTGGCATCTTCTGAGATATTTCCGATGTGCTGCATAAAAGTCAAGAGGTAAAGAAAATGGTCACCATTACAGATTTTATTTCCTCCTATGTCATCTCTCTCCTCTATAATGGAATTTCAATTACACATAAACTAGATCTCTTGGTATTCTCTCATATGCCAGTTATTTCTGCTCAGTTAAAAAAAAATACCCCTAGATCCTCATTTAGATCAATTTATGATTTGTTCTTAAATTAATGACTCCTTTTCTTCCTTTTCCAGTCTAAAGTTTGCCTGTCCACTGAATTTTTCATGTCAGATGAGGTCCTTTTATAATTCTAGAATTTCTACTGTGTTTTTAAACATATATATATATTGCTTCAGAGGGAAGACATGTGCTCCCTCCAATCTTAAACATATCAACTGCAGCAGTTTTAAAGCTACACTTCTTATTTATTAATTACAGTATTTACTATCTCTCAGGACTTTGTTCTACTCACTGCCCTTTCTCTCCTGATTTTTTTCTATTTAATGTTTCTTTTTGCCTGTCTTAATAACACTAGGCATTGTAATATGCTAGGCATTATAGATAGCAATGCGTAAAATCTCTAGTTAATCTCTCTCTGAAAATGATTGTGTTTTACTGTAATTGGAAGTTCAGTTACTGCTGATCGCTTTGGATCCTTGTAAGGTTGAGCTCCCCCTCTTATATGGGTCATCGTAACTCTTTTCTGAACATCTTTCTGGAAACTGAATCTTTATTCCTTGGCCTTCTCCCCAGTGAGCATTCATGCAAACCCCACAATCCCTTGCGGTGGAGAGCGGTTGGAAACCCTGCTTATCTTTTTAAGCTATTTGTTTCTGACCCCCACCCAACCACACACCCACCCACGTTCCTTGCAGTAGCCTATACGCACGTGCAGCTGTTGGCGCAGACAAATACCCACAGCAGGTTTTTAACCACTACCTGCACCCTTTCCTTTGGTTCCTACTTTTCACGTTTGTCCATGCCCATCCTTTCTGAGACTGTGTTCCCTGTTACTTCAAGTGAGTAAAGCTGCAGCTTTTTGCAAGAATTTTCACCACCGCACACCACAAAGCTCCAAAAGCCTTCATGAGAAACACAAGTGCAGAGCTGCTATTTGCTTTCTTAATACTCAAACTCCGGCCATGTTTGCCTGCTTCCCTTATTTTCTGGCTCTTTCAGATAAGGCTTTCAGTGATTTTAAAATTCTGCCAGACTGACTTTGAGACTAGTCTCTACCATTACTGAATCCCAAACTCCTCCCATCATAGCCTCTGAAACATAAAAAGTAAGCGGTCCTGTGATCGCAGCAACCTGCTGGTACCCTGAGAAGTTGTCACACAGACACTAGCTCACTGCGTGCACCTTGGATGTGTCCTCTGTGGTAGGTTTCTAATAAGCTCTTCATAATCCTCTCTTCCTCATTGAACAAGAAGGATGTCTCCAACACCCCTATGCTCTCCAGCTCCATTCAGACTATGTAAATTGCAGTCTTTGGTCTCAGAGGTTGCGTCATAAATAAAGCAGAGTTCTGTCTTACACAGGAGCTAGTGGGATTTTGCTGTTGTTTTTCCTCCCGGTAATCTTTTCCTACTATATCTTGCTCTCTATACTTTTCCTGCTGCATAAGTTTTAATTATTAAGAGGTTTTGGAAGTCACGGTATTTGTCCTGCAGTATTTGTCTTTCACAATTTAGATAGTCATCTCTAGAGCACATCTTCCTAGCACTTTATTAAAACCACAGAAATGATGTCATCTGACACATTTGACTTTAAGGACGGATGATAATCTTTTTGAGGGCAGTCCTAACCAGGAAAGTCTTCCAGAATGTCAGCTTCTTAGAAGACACAATCTCACAGCAAACCTTCAATCCCCTGAGTTTTATAATCTTTCTACCCCCTCTTCTGAAATGTCCCCTGAGCCCTGAGCCATATGCACAGTAAGTAGCTGTGTTGTCTGCTGTGACTGGGCTTTATTTTCCACATTTGAATTGATCGTGGTTTTCTCTAATGGTCTTCATCTGTTGCAAAGAAGATTTTCTTCAATGTGGGGTGAACATTACACTTGTCTCTGGGTTCAAAGACAATATTCACAGTGTATTTAAGGATTATGGAAGAAAAGGAGGAGAGGGATGATGTAATTATGTTATAATCTAAAAGAGTTTAAAATGTTTTTAAAAAGAAATTTTCTCCCAAAATTACTTAGGATGTGAAACAACTTATGGAAAGGAGCCACACAGTAGGCTGAGCTTTTCTGTTCCCACTGCCTGTTCCCAAATAACTGGCCGCCACTTCCAAAATAACTAACTTGGAGACTTAACATAAATTATAAATACTTGGCCAATAGCTCAGGCTTGACTCTTACGATTATATTAACCCATATTTCTTATCTATGCTTTGCCGCGTGACTGGCTGGCATCTCTCCTGACTCCACCCTTTTTCTTCCCATCATTCTCCTGCTCTGGTGGTCCCATCTATAATTCTGGCCTGGCTACCAGCCAATCAGCATTTTATTAAACCAACCTGACTGACAAATCTTCACAGTGTACAAAAGGATTATTCCATAGGAATCTACATAGGAAAGAAAGGGTGTTCTTTGGGAGCTGAGAAAAATTTCTGCCAATGAGTTCACATCAAAATAAGGTCCTCAATCCAGAAGTCACAGAAGCCCTGTTGCTGAGTGACCCTTAAAACAGTTGAGTGAGCTTAATGTGGGTTTGTGCTTATGACCTTGCAGAAAGGTACACGGAATAGCCAGCACTTTGCAGCCCACGAATCTAGAGCAGAGAACCCACCTCGCCTGGACTTTGGCCCCAAGAACTGTGAGTTGACACATGGGTGTTGTTTCCAGCCACAGAGATTGCAGTCATTTGTATGCAGCATGGGGAGCAGACACATGTAGCATTGCTGTTGGTGATTTTCTTTTTCTGACACTGATGATAAAGGACCTGAAGTGATGATTACTAGATCAACCCAAACATGAAGAACTGGGCAGTATGAAGAATCCCATACGCTCTGATTGGCCTGTAGAAAAGATGTAAATTCCATGTTTTCTGAATTATTCTGTATATCCAGCCACATTCTTCATGGATTTCATAATACAGATTTCAACTACATTTTGGTTATTTTCTACAAATCCTACACATGATCAAAGAAGCTCTAATAACACTGGTATTTAGTTTTAGGGCTCTTGTGATGATTTAATGATTAGCTACCTCTATTTTATTTAATAAATGCCTCCAGATATTGCTCTCCATATTTCATAAACTAAGGACACAGTATAAAGAAGGTTAAACGGTTCACTCAAGCTCACAGAGGGAAGAAGCCCAGGACTTGAAGCCAATCCCAGAACTCATGAGCAACAATTCCCCAGGGCATTGTGATACTGATTATTTTTTTTAGCATTCCTTACAGCACCGGGCTATGGAAGACTCTTGTCAGATGCACTGTCACCTTCTCAGGACGCCACGAGAAATGGGTGCAATGATATAGATGCATGAACCAGTCCTAAACTTAGACCTTTGCTACTCCGAGTGTTATTAAACCAACCACGCTAGAATTCTAGATTCTTGTGTCCTACCCAGGACGCACAGAACCCTTACCAGCCTTTTACTGCATGTTTAGATGGCTCACGGGCATTCTGAGCTCGAGGGATGTGATTTAAAATTATTAACACGCTCATAAACAATCTTGATCTTCTTCTTCTACTTGAGGTCTCCAAGACACTTAGTTGGTTTCAAGTTTTTCTTGATGCTCACTTAATCTATTGCTTTAATAATATACCTTTGTCCTAACCACTGATATTACATTTCAATTCTGTGATCTTTTCCAAGGGAAAAGAGTCGGCTTTAACTAATTACCAATTACTTTCATATTTAATAGATTTAAGCAAATGTTTAGCAATTAAACTTTTATAAGCACTGTTTCTTTCCAATATTTAGGGCACCCCAAACCTCAGTATCTAAACAATAAAGTACAATGGAAATTCAGATCTAAAGTTTACTTGAGGGAAAAATTTCCATATGATAGAGTTTATTAAGTTTGTCTTGTTTTTTAGTTAATATCCTATGTTCTCATCTCAGTTCTTCCTGCTGTACAGCATGGGTCCTTGGGATATTCCTGCTCAGTAGAGAGTAACAGGTGGGTGCTTCGGACTGCTACCACAAATCTCTGGGGTGTTTGCCTATACCTGTATTGGCTGCCATGCCACAGATGATAGGACAAAAATGACCTTAAGGTGTAACCAGGCTGTTCTTCTATCCATGAATGCTTGATGATGCTGATGGTTGTTCCAAAACCCAATCCTGGTACTCAGGACAGCTGCCTGCAATACAGCATTCACTGAGTGAAGATGCAGGCTGTGAGGACTGGGGCAAATAAGTCCTCTTGCACTCAGCAAAGAGTGTTTTTCTTCTGAGCCACATCAAAGCAAGAGGGCTTGGCTGAGCAAGGCCAAGTGCTCTTGGAACAGCCTTTGGAGAAAATGGAGAGATTTGTAGGGAGCCTCCTTAGAGTGCTCTCTCTCTCTCTTTCTCTCTCTCTCTCTCTCTCTCTCTCTCTCTCTCTCTCTCTCTCTCTCTCTCTCTCATACAGACTCCAGATAGGAAGGAATACTTCTCTCGAATATCCCTTTCTAGCTTCCCTGTGCCTTCCCAGTCCAGGGAGTCACAGAGAGGTACTATGACTAAGGAGTATCTCCATAGCTTTGAAGCATGTTCAAATACACTGAATTTAAAAAGAAAAAAAAATCAATGTTGAATAAAACAAACTTCATTTCATTAAAAATATTTTAATTTTTAAAAATATATTAAAGGAAACTATTTTTGAATTATAGTAAGAAAAAATAAGTCTTACAACTAAATGGTTGTAGATTTTATTTTGCACTCATGGAGATAACACCACATAGTACATTGCTCGGCCTCCTTTGTAGTATGCTGGGCCTCACTTCCATGGAAGCGCTTTGTGTAGCCTGTTTTCTCTTTTCTGTGTGGCTGGAGTATTTGGATATACAAGTTACATTTGATTCCTTCCTCAGTTCCAGGCTGACGCCAGCAGTTTGCATCCCTAAAGTAAATATGAATTATGAATCTCCTAAATTTGACAAAAGATCTCAAACAACAGAATGCTCTCATAAAGTACCCCCACTGCCATGGTAAATCCCTCTCATCCTCACTATGCAGTGGCCCTTACCAGAGCAATTAGAACTATCTGTTTACATATGAACTTACTTTGTAGAACTACGGAAATAATTAGACCCCTGAGACCTTCTCATCTTCATCCTGGCTCTCCAGGACCTAGATCTCCCCTTACCTGATGCTCAACTCCTCAGCCTGGCCTGTTCTTTGTGCTCAGTTTACTGGGAGATCAGCCTAGTGGGTTTTATATTTGAACCTCTTCCAAGGAAAAGCTTTTGCAAATTACTTTCCACCTTTACTTAGACATAACATGGGATTTTTTAGACTTCAAGAAGCATCACTTTCAGCATAGTGATCCATCTGGCTCTTTCAGTATTGATTGCACGGTTGAATGCTTAGGCCACTGCATTACCTGAAAGGGAAGCCCATTGTTCCGTAGTTCTCCCATGGGTTTCTCTTGACCCATTTGTCCATGGATGCTTCACTAAGTTCTGTTCAACTTCTCTTCCACTGCCTCTCCATCGATGTTCTTTTTAATGACATCCTTGCCTAGTACTTCCCCACTGTGTCTTGGCTGGGGTGCAGAGCTGGAGGCGATCAGTACCAAGTTTTATGTGTGCGATGGTTTGTTTTGAACAGCTAGAACCATTTGTGTAATGGCTCCTCTGTGGATCTATGTCTCATGTGCATCCAAAGACGAGCTGTAATCTGTTGGGTCTGTGCAAACCATGCACTTTCACAAATGCCAGCTTCTCAAGTTAAAGAAGAACAACCTTGTTTCAACTAGATGACCCTCTCTTGCCAGTAAAAACCTGACATTGACAATGACACGAAGCTTAATGTATCAGTGCAGAAGCTGTCAGTGACTTTTCTCAATCCCACAGGTCATCAGCCTGGTCCCTTTTACAACATGAATCCTTCCTCAGTCAATCACAGACAACAACCAGACGAAAATGAATTTACCAAATAACAATTCTCTATTACCTTCTAAAAGGAAACTCTGGTGTTTCTATGTGGTCTCAAGGAAGGGCCATAGCACAGTTGAAGAATAAGTACCAAAATTCATGACCTGCTTGTTTATTTAGCCTCTATGGACTCTTCTGGTTTTCCATCCTTACTCCTTCAGTCTCTGAATAACTTTACACATAATCAGAACCTCCATTGGTCCAAATGGTTAGAAATGTGTCCAAATGGCTAAGAAACTGATAAGAAGTTTGCTCTAACCCCTCACTCTTAAACAATCAGGAGGTGTTCCAGGACTGTGACATTGTCAAGGGAAAGAAAATATTTTCTGTGCTCCCTTATATTATGGGATGTCCCTCCTGCTGCGTTTCTAGAGCTTTATACATTTCTAATGGTTTTTGTTTATGGAGTCAGTGTGAGCATTAGATGCGATGATACATATAAAGTGTACAGCATGGTGTCTACTCAGTATTGGCTTTAAAGGTATAAGATTGAAGCTGAAAGAGATAGAGCATGTTCCCCAAGGTGTTGCATTAAAGGACAAAGCTCTGATTAATCTTCAAATCCATCATACCCTCCACACTTTCATCGCAATGGCAGCTAGATCCATCCATGAATACTGAAAAGAAGAGTTCAACTTGTGAGTTAAATGCTTTCCTACCAAACTGTCGCATCCACCCCTAGTCTCTTTTCAGCATTGAAATGATGCCTTCTCCTCATTTAAACAGTCAGGCACCCGCAGATGAATCATCACGCCGCATGCTTTCTTTAAGATTTCCACTGCAAAAGAGCAGCCTTCACCAAATTCTCCACTGGCAGGGATATCTTTTAAAATGTCAAATCTCTAAGGGAAGAAAATAGATCCATCTCTATTTCTGTCTCCTAGCCTAACAAAATCCAATTATGGTAGCTATAACCTCTCGTCTGCTCACCATCAGGATCAGCCAGGACTGGACTTTAGGATGACACATGACTCCAGTGTCCCCATGTTACCTTTAGAGCAGGGCCTTTCTGACTAACTTTCGGCCAGACTTTTAAGAAATTGTTCCGAACATACAATGATCCCCTCTGAAATTCAGCTGCGTTCCCATGTTTCTCCTAGCTGAGCACAACCAGGAGATCTGATAAAATGATCCACTGCCTTTTTGTTTGTTTGTTTTTGCTTGTGTTATGGTAGTAAGTTTTAGTACTTGCTTAGAGATTCTATAGAGGAGAAGAGTTGATCTTACATCCGTGAACCAAGAGATTCCTCTTCACTCTAGGGCTTAATCTTTAGTTAAAGTCAAGACTTTCAGAGGAAAGAAAGAGATAACTATCTTCCCTCGAGATTTAGCAGAACTTGGGATCATCATTATGCTGATAATTAAATAATTTCCATTGCAGAACTAACGCTGGCTTATTAAAAGATGTCTGGAAAATGTAGACTACCAAAAATTTAATTGTGAGTGGCTGGGGAAACAGTCCAGCTGTTAAGAGTACTCAATGCTCTTCCAGAGGACCTAGGATCAATTTCCAGCACCTATATGGATGTTGACAGTCATCTACAAGTCAAGTTTTGAAACATCTGATGCCTTCTCCTGGCCTCCTCATTCACCACGGTGCCCAGATACACAGCAGGAAAAACACTCATGCACATACGTTAAACATTTTTTAGCTAATCACTATTATCTCTAACAGTTGGATTTGTTCCCCACCCAGATGTTAATGAATTTCGTAATAACAATCACTCTATATTCAATTTTCCATTTTCCATCTATAATGGAAATCCTATTTGAGAAATACTTTCGTTATACATCCTTTGAAGTGTGATTTTCAAAGTGTTTGTAGAATTTAGTGGAGTCAATAAAAATTATTTTCTCGGTTCTGGTTGGATGTTTTTCTGGTTGCTCAACTTATGGTATGTTAAAATAGAATACGTGGTTGGTTGTCAACGCTGATGAATTCGTGTGGTCACAGACATTGATGAGTCTGAGATCTGAGCCAGAAATCACATGAGCCAAGACTTTGATAACAGTCTAGCTACATTATAAGTCCTCACCTTAAAGAAATAAAACTTTTAAATACAGTGATGTGTTGAATGATGTGGCTTAAAAACTCCCAAGCTACACCAAGATAAACCAATTATATATGCTTTATTATAAGGAGCAAACTTACGAGACAGGAATGATAAGTCCAACCTCAAGTGTGAAGCATGGGAACCACAGAGAGAAGGAGCCCTGGGCCACCTGGAGTTTTCCTCTGGGTACCCAAAAGGTCACACCCTAACCTAGTCCCATCTCTTAAACATCATTGGCTGATAGAGATTCCCCATCAGTGATGTGAATTTTTTGTATTCAGGATTCTGTAATTAGCATCCAGTCTTCAAACTAGAACTACTGTGTCAAATTCATAAACATTTAGTGTTGCCAACTTAACTACTCTGCTTTTATATATTCAAAATTGAGGTTGCCAGCTTAACATATATCCCTTCCCAAATTGACTTTCTACACGTCTCTTCTTCCGTAGCCCCTTCTGTCTTTGTCTCTAGTTTGAAGCAGTCTATCACATGACCTGAGTTGTCCACATTTTGGTCTATATTCCTTGTGCTCGCTCCATAACCACTTTCCTAAGAGACACCTTCTTCTAGTGCTCTTACCAGACTTGGATCTATTTTCCTGGAAATCAGCTCTTTTCTGTGTTTACAGGTATTTCCCCATCAGCTATTTCCATTTTAATGAATACCTTTCATATCATTATGCAAAAAATGTGAAAATGGCCATTTTGCCGTACACACTGGAAAAGAAAGACCAGCATCTCTCTGTTATTTATATTAAGTTGTATAAAAATGCTCAGCCAGCCACCAGTTTAGCAGGCTGGATTTATTAATTGACTTCTTTGAGGTTTCTCTTTTCCTAGGTGCCTTGGTAGAATTTAAGCTAAGGGAATTCTAATTCTCTGAGTGGCAGAGAGTCTAAGAGGCACCCTATAATCCTTCGCATGTTGTCGAGTATATCCAAAGATTGCTGTGGCTGTCAAGTCATCTTAGCTGACACATAATATACCATTGCTGTGCTCTTCTAAAGTTTCTCAAACACCAGGTTCCTATCATGTTTTCCTTTGTAACAACTCATTTTTTAAGTCCTTTGTCCTGGTTAACAACATGAGTAGGGGAAATACTGAGTCAACGCCTGAAATTTGTTACTATGCAGCTAAGGTCATTTCCAGTCCTAGAACAGAAAACAATAAAAACAATAAAAGGCTATGGCGAATTTCAGACAAGAATATTCATCAGGTAGAGTGTGATCAGAAATGATGTCCCCATCTTTTCCCAATCTAGACTGTTCTCAGATCAGTTTACAGTCTCAAATGTTAACAAATGATACAGAGGGTGCATTCTGCCATAAATCACACCGTTAAGATGGAACAGCCTGTGCTTATCTGATCCAGTTGCTAAGTACCCGGACTTTATGACTCGGGCCCACAGAGATCTGAGGTGCCAGCTGCAGTTGAGACAGAAGAGTCAGGAAGCAGCATTATCAACCTGTTGACGATGAAAGCAGGTACAAAGCTGCCCTAGAAATGTTTAAGTGCTTCAGACAAATGAAGCGAGGCAAACTTATTCAACACTGCAATATTGTGAGGTAACAGCCCAGTCAGAAACCATCTGGAACTTATCTTGAGCTGCCAAAGGGTATTTCAGGCACAAGACAATTAATATTTCCCAGGCTGTGTAATTCCTCTTTTCTTTTGCCTCTTTTTTTTTCTTTTCGTTTATTTAAAGGGAATGTAAATGAATGAATAGGTTGTTAAGCTGTAATTTCCTACACAAGTGTGTGTGTGTGTGTGTGTGTGTGTGTGTGTGTGTGTGTGTGTGTGGTGTAGTGTGCACACAAGGTTATATTGCATTTTTTCTTTCTTTGGCTACTAGGTTGCCGTATTTTCCTCCCTTCTTATTTCTTGTGTTTTAGGTCCCTTCTCTCATATATGAATATATGTGTGTATGTGTGTGTGTGTGATCTGATATGAAGTTACTTACATAAAGGAAGTCATATTTGTCTCAACATGGATCCAGAGACTCAACTCAAGTCCAGCCACTAGCTTGTGAATCAAGCTTATTGCTTTCTATGTATTAAGACTTTTACTCTTATAAAATTTGGTATTTGTGAGCAAGGCAGATAAAGTATGAAAAGCATGCTTTATTGTAATGACTTAGCCCACTCTTTGGCCATATGTAGTAACTAATATTGATTATTTCTATAGTCCTTTCTGCAGACTCCCATAGTTGATCAGCATCGACTATGACCTCTCTAGACAGTACAACTCTGAGGAAGAGGCTTTATCTAATTGTACTGGAAAACCTGTGCCTTCATAGAATGGCTTGCCACCCTACAGCTTTGTTGTGCAGTTTTAAACATGAGTAGTTAGTTTTGAGAGTGTAACAAAGAAAGGACAATGTGGTGGCTAAAAGCTGTCTGAGGAGCAGTGGAGAGTCAGATTTAAATGCCTACTTTTTCACTTACTGTACAAGCAAATCGCTTCGTCCTCTTTCAGTGTCATCACTGAAGAACAGATACTAATGACATTAATATGTTGTATCTGGTAAAAACTTTAAGAACGAATTTAGCCGGGAGTTGTATAACATGGGAATCGGAACACAAATGCTTGCAGTAATATTGGGAACTGAAGAACAGAAAGGAGAAGCATAAACAAGGAGACCTATGGGAGCCTAAAAGTCTCTACTGCTCTTTTCAGCCAAGACTCTTTCCACTTTGGGGTTTTATAATACAAAGTCACCCCATAAACTTTCTCAACACTTCAGTCTCTCACATGATGGAATTAATATAAATGAGTCACATCTTAGGACGGTCTGTTCTAATAGAAAATGTACCTACCACTCAAACTAAAAGCCTTGCTATATATTTAAGGAAGGTTAAGATCTTCTAATACAATCAGAAAATGGTACCCAGACTATTGCATAGTTACACAAACATCTATAAATTTTTATTTCCATTATGCTTACCCAATGCCTCATACTTAAGTGAGGAAGATAAAGCCCATGACTCAGTGGTTCCTTCTGTTTTCCAAGACACTTCAGCTGTAACTTTCAGACCACATGATGAATGAACAGTCACTTTACCTTTGAATTCTTTTTATAAACTGCACCCACTCCATGTTTCTGGTTTCCTTACTGCTCAATGTTTCAAATTGTCTCCATTTTGTCTCTGTTATTGATTTTACTTCCCATTTCCTTGGTATATTTTAAATTTTGACTGTATAAATTAAATTTCTGCCAATATAAAATTCTCAAGAAACTTACAGACCTCATATATACACCATTCCATTATATGAGAGCCTGCTCTAGGATCTGTCCAAGATAATCCCATCTCAGCTTTTAGCTTCTCTAAGACACCTAAAAAGTACCTCTGAGAACTGCCCAAGTCGTCAGCCCTGGCTAGTTGTTCCTGGAGACATGGACTTACTCTATCACTCTGTAGCCCTGGTTAGCCTGGTGCTCACTGTGTATCCCAAGCTGGCTTGAAACTCACATAAATCCCCTCACTTCATATTCCTGAGCATTGCATTTATAGTAGTAAGCTACTATGCCTAGTTACTTTAAATTTTTTAATTGAATTTATAATATAATATTTAATCTTAATTTACCATGCAGCTCAATATATCTTGATGTTCTAAGAATAAGAGCCTGTAATTTAGGGGAAAGCCATTGTTCTGTCTGCCATGGCTCCAATTCTGTTAAATTCCCATACACTAATGCCATCCCATCCCATCACTCACTCACACACACACACACACAGAGAGAGAGAGAGAGAGAGAGAGAGAGAGAGAAAGAGAGAGAGAGAGAGAGAGGGCAGTTTTGAGAAA